>NW_027468685.1:2084021-2089021 GCF_046254945.1 Alosa pseudoharengus
TTGTTTGTCCTCCAGGAGCTGCGTCTGGAACCTGTGGAGGAGGAGGTGATGGGGGGTACCACCAAATCAGTAAGTGACCAACTTACTAACTAATCAATTAACTAATCAACTGACTTACTAACTAACTAACTAACTAACTAACTGATTGACTAATTAACGAATCAACTAACTGACTAACTAATCAACTAACTAACTAACCAACCAACTGACTAATTAACTAATCGACTAACTAACTAACTACCCAACTAACCAATTAACCCAAAACACTGTGTCGTAAGTGGTCAGTGATCTTTGGTGTGGACAGGGGATACTCCAGGACACTGGGTTGGTGTGGACAGGGGATACTCCAGGACACCACCAAGGCCATCACCATGTGTGTCTAGTCTAGTCAGCTAGTCACAAAGGAGGGGATGCGTCTCTAGTCTAGTCAGCTAGTCACACAGGAGGGGATGCGTCTCTAGTCTAGTCAGCTAGTCACACAGGAGGGGATGCGTCTCTTGTCTCACACAGGAGGGTGTTTGTGGTGCAATTATAAATAACTATCTCAGCACCATAAAACGTGTCCACCCCCATGGAGGTTTATTCAGTGGAGGGCACACTTATAACCCACATCACATCAATCACTGAACATGACAGGCTGCACACACACACACACACACACACACACACACACGCACACACAGAGAACACAAACACAAACACACACACACACACACACAGAACACAAACACCAACACACATCTTACGCCTTTCTTATTTAACAGCCCACCAGCCATAGCCTGTTGTCAAGGAAACAGTGCAGAGGCAGCAAACTTGTTCTTGAGTTGCTCTCTTTTTTCTTTACACTCTCTCTTTCTCTCCATCACTCTCTCTCTCTTATAATCTCTTTATCTCTCTCTCTCTCTCTATTAATCTCTCTCTATCACTCTCTCTCTCTTGTAATCTCTTTATCTCTCTCTCTCTCTCTCTCTCTTGTAATATCTTTATCTCTCTCTCTCTCTCTCTCTCTCTCTCTCTATTAATCTCTCTCTATCACTCTCTCTCTCTAATCTCTTTATCTCTCTCTCTATCTCTCTATTAATGTCTCTCCATCACTCTCTCTCTCTCTTGTAATCTCTTTATCTCTCTCTCTCTCTCTATTAATCTCTATCACTCTCTCTCTCTAGTAATCTCTTTATCTCTCTCTCTCTCTCTTTATTAATCTCTCTCTATCACTCTCTCTCTCTTGTAATCTCTTTATCTCTCTCTCTCTCTCTTTATTAATCTCTCTCTATCACTCTCTCTCTCTAGTAATCTCTTTATCTCTCTCTCTCTATTAATCTCTCTCTTGTAATCTCTTTATCTCTCTCTCTCACTCTCTAGTGATCTCTCTCTATATTAATCTCTCTCTATCACTCTCTCTCTCTAGTAATCTCTCTACAACTCTATCTCTCTCTAGTCATCTCTCTCTATCACTCTCTCTCTCTAGTAATCTCTCTACAACTCTATCTCTCTCTAGTCATCTCTCTCTCTGTCACTCTATCTCTCTCTATATTAATCTCTCTCTACAACTCTCTCTCTCTCTAGTCATCTCTCTCTATCACTCTCTCTCTCTAGTAATCTCTACAACTCTCTCTCTCTCTAGTCATCTCTCTCTATCACTCTCTCTCTCTAGTAATCTCTACAACTCTATCTCTCTCTAGTCATCTCTCTCTGTCACTCTCTCTCTCTTGGTTTGCTCTCTGTTGCTCTGTCACTCTCTTCTCTTGTTTCTCTCATTCTCTCTCTCTCTCTCTCTCTCTCTCTCTCTCTCTCTCTCTCTCTTGTCTTCTGTCTCTACTGCATCTTGTGTCTCATCTCTCTATTGTTATGTTTCATTTCTTGTGTCTCTGATTTGTCTCTCTCTTCCTCCCTCTCTCCCTCTCTCTACCTCCCTCTCTCCCTCTCTCCCTCTCTCTACCTCCCTCTCTCCCTCTCTCTACCTCCCTCTCTCCCTCTCTCTCTTTCTCCCTCTCTCTCTCTCAATTTCAATTTCAATTTTCAATGGAGCTTTATTGGCATTACTCAATGAAGCAGTGTTGCCAAAGCAAACATATAACAAAACAACACAGATACAATATCTGTTTAAAAATAAAAAATACAAATAAAATAATAATAATAATAATAATAATAATATAATAATAATAATAATAATAATAATA
Source organism: Alosa pseudoharengus (assembly GCF_046254945.1). Taxonomy (NCBI): domain Eukaryota; kingdom Metazoa; phylum Chordata; class Actinopteri; order Clupeiformes; family Clupeidae; genus Alosa; species Alosa pseudoharengus. The sequence goes on from NW_027468685.1 coordinate 2,086,202, forward strand.
ATAATAATAATAATAATAATAATAATATAATAATAATAATATAATAATAATAATAATAATAATAATAATAATAATATAATAATAATAATAATAATAATAGTAATAATAATAATAATAATAATAATAATAATAATAATAATAATAAAAACAAAATGATAATAATTAAAAAGAGAGAATAATAAATGAAATGTATAATGATACAGTATTACTATACATACTATACTGTATATTTATCAATGTGTATTGATTATTGATATAAAGCAAAGCATGTCACAATATGGGTCACTCACTTCCTCGATTTATGACATGTTAACAGGTACTGTGCAGCTAGTTTTACACAACTTGTATGCTCTCCCAACAAGTATGGGAGCTTGTCTACATTTTCTAATAGTTCAAATTGAGGTATAATTTGGCTGAATTGACTTAATCTATAAGATGTTAGTAATTTTCTTTGTTTGTACTCTGTATTTCTTTTAAATAAGATGCAAATTCATAATTGGTTTTGATTTTTTGGAAACATTTCAATTTGTTGGATTGTTCAATATTGTTTAGCCAATTTTCGTAGTACTCATCTTGTGTCGTTTTTTCAATGAGTTTTAGTTTTGCCTGCATAATGTCCATTACATTTAGGTCATATTTTGCTGTTAGGTGTTGAAAAGGATCACTCTCTGGATAATGTCCATTAGATTTAGGTCATATGTTGCTGTTAGGTGTTGAACAGGATCACTCTCTGGATAATGTCCATTAGATTTAGGTCATATGTTGCTGTTAGGTGTTGAACAGGATCACTCTCTGGATAATGTCCATTAGATTTAGGTCATATGTTGCTGTTAGGTGTTGAACAGGATCACTCTCTGGATAATGTCCATTAGATTTAGGTCATATGTTGCTGTTAGGTGTTGAACAGGGTCACTCTCTGGCCACTATAATCACTCTCCTTCTCTTCCTCCCTGTCTTCATTCTCTCATTTGGCCATTTGGCATCGTGAGGACATATTTAGACCTGGATACACTACGCAACACACACATACACACACACACACACACACACACATACACACACACACACACACACACTTACAGAGATCAAAAAAAGAATGTGAACATCTTTGCCTCTGTTTTTGTCTGTGTGTGTGTGCCTGGTCTGTGTGTAAACTTGACTAACAGCGAGATTAGTTTGAGAGGTGTGAAATAGAGGATGATGTGGTGTGTTATGTCTAAGTTTTATACATGCTTGGTCATGTGGATGTGTATGAGTGTGTGTGTGTGTGTGTGTGTGTGTGTGTGTGTGTGTGTTTGTGTGTGTGTGTGTGTGAGCCTATTATGGCATTTTCATCACCCCCTGTGGAGAGTGGAAATCACAGCTCAGTGTGGTAGACATGAACATAACAGCAGGAGGTTCACACACACACACACACACACACACACATACACGCTATGTATAACTACAACACACACACACACACACACACACACACACACACACTTCGTATCACACACACACACACACACACACACGCTACATATAACACACACACACACACACACACACACACACACACACTACAACACACACACACACCATGGGGCTCATTCATCTCAGTGTTAGAGGACTGAGGCTAACAGAGGTGGTACAGCCACACCCAGAGGAGCTGTCCAAGGTGCTGAAGAGAGTCATATGAGATTAGATAGGTATAATATGTCATGGACCACACCTGTCTAACAGACACACCCTGTCCAAGGTGCTGAAGAGAGTTATATGAGATTAGATATGTATAATATGTCATGGACCACACCTGTCTAACAGACACACCCAGAGGAGCTGTCCAAGTTGCTGAAGATATCTGTGTTGTAGCTGTCCAAGTTGCTGAAGAGATCTGTGTTGTAGCTGTCCAAGGTGCTGAAGAGATCTGTGTTGTAGCTGTCCAAGGTGCTGAAGAGATCTGTGTTGTAGCACTGTATCTTCAGCACTGCAGCCAGTGGAGCTCTCTATGGTCTTCTGACTTTTAATAGCTGGTGTACTTCTCTATCTTGCAATCTTATCTTGCAATTGCTGTTAAAATACCCTTTTGGTAATCTAATTAGTGACTGTTCAAACGAAAGAGTGCATCTGGGCTGGGCTCTGATCCTTTTGTATGAAAGTGTGAGTCCATGTAAACAGTGTTCTCTTGACCCTTAAGCCTTAGAAACTTGCATGCATGGTAGGGCTGTAACGATATATGTATCGAAACCGAAATCGCGACACTTAGGCTACGTTTATACGGTGACGATGAAAAGAGAAGACGCAGACAAATTTTTTTATTCACGTTTAGACGAGCATTCTCAGGGGGAAATCTTTGTTTATATGAAGACGCAAGAGTATTTGATATTTGATTGGATATGCATTCCAGACCACTGGGTGGTGGTGTGATAGAACCCTGGTACGTCACGCGCAGACATTCTAATTTGACAGTTTAGCCAGAGAGGTAATCAAGGATCTTTGGTTTAGCCGTTTAGACGGAGACGCAACCTGGGTCGTCTTCAAAACTCTACACTCTGGAAGGAGTCTTCAGATTTTTGCATCTTCAAGCCCCAATGGCGGGGTCGCCGTGTAAACGAAAGGCACTTATGATAAAATATTTTGTTGTCTTCCTTCGCAATCGTTCTCGTATAAATGGCCCCTCATATCCACAAACCTGTGTCGCAGTGTGAGAAGGCAGAATCACGACACACCCCTTCCAGTGTTTCCGACACACACACACACACGCTTGGTAGCTTAGGTGTCCCCTACTGCATGGGCACACACACACACACACACACGCTAGTCACAGCCCTACTGCAT
>NW_027468685.1:2094021-2096521 GCF_046254945.1 Alosa pseudoharengus
AATGCTAACAATGTTAGCAGTGCTAACATGCTAACTTTGCTAACCATGCTAACTAGCTAGAGTGGGTAGGAGTCATAGTTGATGAAAGTGTTGACATAGTTGATGACAAGTTAAAAGTTGTTGATAGACAGCTAGTGAATGTATATAGTGTAAAAGTTTAAAAGTTGAATGTAGATAGTTTAAAAGTTGTTGATAGACAGCTAGTTTAATAGATTGTTACATCCTGGCTCAGAACGCAACAAAAACCAAGGAGGACACGGACACGAAATTGCCAAAATAATTAAAAAATTTACTTCAACAGAAGGAAAACTATATACAACCGCCACAATGTATGGGTTAGTCAGTAGATCAGTAGTGTTAAGCAGTGTCGGCATGCCATGTTAGAATAATGCAGAATGAAGGCAAACGGCAGACGTGCGTCTGGAGTCACCAGCCATTTGCAGCACCATATTGTCAAAGTGAGGACTTTTATTTTGAAACAGTTTTGGGCAGAGGAAACAGTTGAATAGGATGTGTAGTCTTAATTGACCCAGATTGTATGCTTAAAGCCTGAGGCTGCAGGTGGCCTGAACACCTGCCATAGGATTCTAATTGCTTAACGGCCGTATTATGATGTCACAATCGTATAAATAAAAAGTTTTTCTTTAATAGTTTAAAAAGTATAAAAGTTTCAAAGTTGAAAAGACATAGCAGCTTCGTCCGTTTGAATACCTACGTTACAAAGTTTGAATGAAGTTTCTAAGTTAAACTGTTCAAGAGAAATAGCGTACGGAAAAAGTGGTAAGCGGAATAATAATAAGAAGTTGCCTATGAAGAACAGTACAGTGCATTTTCATGCACTGTAATAAACAGCAGACCTTACCGAACACGAAGGTTTAAAGCAGTCCCCTGTACAGTTAGCCATTCCAGAGTAATCCGGTTTTGAATTTGTAGCAAATTTCGACATGCCTGTCTCCAAATTTGGGCTTTAAATTTAACAACGTGTTTAATTTTTTTCCTACGTGATTTCATAACACACCAAATACAAAATAAATGTTACAAATATCGCCTAGATGTCGGTAAATATTAAAATCAGAGGATATACAGCTGACTAAGAGTTTGTTAAAGTAGCCTTAATGATGACAAAATGCTAAGCATGCATCTAGGCTATTTGAGTTTCTTAAAGCTGAACTGTGCTTAAACTGTTCAATACATGATTTCATAACAGGCCAAATATAAAATAAATGTTAAATATAGCCTAGATATCTGTAAATATTAGATGATCAGATGATTTACAGTTCTATGTAATATGTCATGTTTCATGTTTTTGTAATGTTTCATACAGTGATGCAGGTCTATTGAATAGGCTAAATACAATTTCAATAATTTTAATAGCCTACTGTATAGTAGACTATAAAAATGATTGAAATTGTTAACTTTGGCCTTGGTGCCCTGACATGTGGCCTTTGTGCCCCCCACCAAATATGCCCAACTGAGGGCCAAGAGGCCTTGCCCCCAAAATGGTGAAATTCCAAGCCTGTACACTACACATTATACACACACTACACATTTTACACACACTACACATTATACACACACTACACACACTACACATTATACACACACTATACATTACACACACACTATACATTATACACACACTATACATTACACATACACTACACATTATACACACACTATACATTATACACTCCCTATACATTATACACACTATACATTATATACACACTATACATTATATACACACTATATACATTATACACACACTATACATTATATACACACTATACATTACACATACACTACACATTATACACACACTATACATTATACACTCCCTATACATTATACACACTATACATTATATACACACTATACATTATATACACACTATATACATTATACACACACTATACATTATACACACACTTCTATAGTACAGAATCATAATCAAGAAAAGTGATCATTCCTTAATATAAACTGCATTATATACATTTCATATTATAATTGGAACAATAGTAGTGTTGGTGTGTCTGGTGTGTGTGCAGTGTGTGTGTGTGTGTGCAGTACAATAGTAGTGTTGGTGTGTCTGGTGTGTGTGCAGTACAATAGTAGTGTTGGTGTGTGTGTGTGTGTGTGTGTGCAGTGTGTGTGGTGTGTGCAGTACAATAGTAGTGTTGGTGTGTGTGTGGGAGTTGTGTGCAGTACAATAGTAGTGTTGAAAGGACTGCAATGGATGTGCTGTTGCCTGGTGTTGTCCGCTGCTGTCTGGTGTCTGGTGTGTGCAGTGTTGTCTCTTGTCCGGTGTGTGTGTGTGGTGTGTGCAGTGTTGTCTCTTGTCCGGTGTGTGTGTGTGGTGTGTGCAGTGTTGTCTGTTGTCCGGTGTGTGTGTGTGGTGTGTGGTGTTGTCTGGTGTCTGGTGTGTGTGTGTGGTGTGTGCAGTGTTGTCAGGTGTCTGTTGTGTGTGTGTGTGTGTGTGGTGTGGTCTGGTGTCTGTTGT
>NW_027468685.1:2101521-2114021 GCF_046254945.1 Alosa pseudoharengus
TGTGTTTACATAATTGCAAAAGGGTTCTCGACTGTTGTAGAAAGAAATGGCATAGGTACAGTATACAGTATAGTATATATACTCTTTTGATCCCGTGAGGGAAATTTAGTCTCTGCATTTATCCCAATCCGTGAATTAGTGAAACACACTCAGCACACAGTGAACACACAGTGAGGTGAAGCACACACTAATCCCGGCGCAGTGAGCTGCCTGTTACAACAGCGGCGCTCGGGGAGCAGTGAGGGGTTAGGTGCCTTGCTCAAGGGCACTTCAGCCATGCCTACTGGTCGGGGTTCGAACCGGCAACCCTCCAGTTACACTGCCTACATTGCCCTTTATCAGCAACCAGTCATGTTCCAAAGGCACATTCTGTTTACTACAGTAATCTGATATCATTTTAAAAGGCTAACTGAGAAAAACATTGGAGAACCATTTTGCAATTAGCACATAATGTCATCTGAAAACTGCTGCCCTGAGTAAAAAAACAATACAAATGATCTCAGCTGGTATTCTGTCTATAATAGAGTGGAATGGAAATGTGTCTATAATGGAGTGGAATGTCTAAGTGTCTCCAAACTTTTGACTGGTAGTGTTTCTTTAAGTAACGAACAGGTAATGCTGTGGTCGTGTTAAGGCCAGATCCAAGGTCATTTTGTACAGAGTTTTGTTTGCACTTGTTTCAAAGCCCTTGAATTAAAATACTACTGCAAGGCTTCAAGCTTATCTCCCTGATAAGCTGCTTTGGGCAATACTCCATCTGAAATTACCACAAACTTCATCTGAAATAATGACAAATGTCACCAGGAGTTGCAATGTTCCAGATTTAGTTCTTCAAAAGAAAAAAAAGAAATGAAATCTGATGCTGTAAGTGGCATCAACCAGATGACTTCCCATCGTCCTCACGTACAGGACAGGATCATGTTTTGGTGACAAGTTTCCTGCAAGTTTCCTGCCTGGAGTTTTTGCGTCACTCTGCAAACGTCACCCGGTTCGTTGGTCAGATTGGTGAATGACTATCCAATTGCGTACAGAATCATTTCAACTATGCCCGTTGATCATGCCTCTTGTGCAGTAGAAAATACATAGCGGACTCCCCAGACTAATGTTCAGTCTGGTGATAGCCAGACTAGAGTAGCTCCTTTTAGCTACTCTGATCTCCTTGGTCCATGTGTTTCTGAGTGTGTTGTATCCTCTGTTCATTTGTTAAAAGAAAGAGGTGTTTGAGGGCTTTTTTTCTTTCTTGTCTTTAACCTTTGTGTACTCTAGTGAAAATGGCCTGGTAGGATAAAGAACAGATTGCAGAGAAGATTCAGATTGCAGAGAAAGGAGGCCAAAGATGCTTGCCGACCTCCGTATCCACCCGTGTAAGGCTCAACAGAAATATATAGGCTAGTAGACTATGCCATTGCAAATCTAGCAATACAACTGTTTAGGGGATAAATCCTCAGCAGAGGTCCCTGGGCTAAACGAAATATATTAATAATAATAATAATAATAATAATAATAATAATAATAATAATAATAATAATTATAATAATAAATAAGCTTTATTTGTATAGCACCTTTCATACACAGAATGCAGCTCAAAGTGCTTTACCCTACAGTTGGAGCATGTAACACAATAAAAGAGTCGATCATTATCTGTCATTCCTCTTTATTGCTGTGGCCATTTATGATCCAATAAGCAACATATCCGAAATACTTTGTAGTATATATATATATACATATATATATATATATATATATATATATATATCTTTGCTAACAAATGCTTACTATAGCCTACTACAGTATATGAGCAATGCCATCTGAGTCCTGTGAGCCCTTGTTAGATCCTAACAGGCCTAAGCAATTCTTTTTTCCAGATCTTATAATTTCATAACCTGACTCCGCCAGATGGATTTGCTCCGCATATCCATCTGGGAACTTTTCATTTAAGAACTTTTGGGAAGGGGCGGACATACTGGTTAGCTGATTGGATAAACCATCTGTCTATCACCACCTTTGTTGGTTATCGACGGGCCAAATCAACCAATTAGATGAACAAAGTATTCTTCTAATGCCGTTTAACATACAATTAAGTTAGGTAACGTGACAAACGTTAAGATGTTTTAACTTACCATTTATGAACCTAATCAACGACAATTCCCATCAAGTTTTCACGGTAGGCCCTACACTTCTGAAGATAGTATATTCCTCCATTATGAACTGGAATCAGCCGTGGAGGATGTCTGTGTCGTTCATTCCTCCCAGCTGCATGGCTGAGACTCATGCTGCTTTCGAGATGTCATGTAAATCCGCCGCCCGAGTTGCTCACATAGCTTCACAGTTTACCCAGGAATACTTTCTAATTTGAATAAAACTTGCGCGATAGCTATGCTCATCTCTGTGGATGCCGTCATGTTGTTCGTTGCGTCACAACTCAACCCGCCTCAAAGCCAACGCTGATTGGACGTTCGTTTGGTGAACTGCTCCAAATTTTCTTTAACGGAAAGTATCCAGACTGATCTGCGAGTGAAACCCTGAAGCTCGCGAGATCAGGATGGTCTCACGAGGCTAATAATTTCAACCATCTGCTGTCAAATGGAACACTAAGTAGGCCTACAGAGAATATGTGTGCTATTCCAACCGTAAAGATGTCCACCACAGTCATTTGTTTATTTTATTTTTTTATTTTTTATTTGTCTGTATGACACAGTCTCCATCAGTTTACAGTTTTTTTTACAACTGTTTACACACATTTTCAAAACTCTGTGTCTATTTTGCAAAACTACACACAAAACCCACAATTGCTCAAACAAAATACAAAATGCCTCAGATCTCCAGCAAAATGACACACAACATTTAAAATGTCATGAACACATCTCTAATGCAAACATTTGCCTCACATTATAAACACTTTTGTCATGACATTCGCCTCACATTATAAACTCTTTTGTCATAATATGACATTTTGGATCATGTACTGTTGCTCAAAACCTAAAGCTCTTCTGTCTTTCATGGGCTTTATATTTCCAAAAGTGAAAGTCATCTACAGAGAGAAGTTGAAATACACATAGGCCTAAACATGTAAGCAATATTGAAACCAAAATTGCCCCCCCCCCCCACACACAAATAATTTGTTGTTGTTAAAACAGTATTTTACAGCCAACAAGAAAAAATGAAGCAACATACAATGACCACCAGATGTACATGGAGTTTTGAAAAAGCTGATTTTGCCAAAGACAGAAATTACTCTAAACAATTACTGACTACTATCAAATGACTTTGCTGTGTGTTGGGGGGGGGGGGGGGGCAGGTGGGCATGTATATTCGTGGGCTTATGGGCCCATATATACATTTACTGTACCGGTATGCTATATTTTGGGTCCTTGGCCCAAGGACTAATATGTACATTTACTTACAGGACCTGCCTGCGCTGGTCCAGGGTCAGGAAAAGGGCAGCAAAAATACAGACCCTTCACATCACATGGTCACAAACTGTTCAACCTTCTTCCCTCCCTGGGAAGACGATACAGGGCACTGTTTGCCAAAACCAGCCGACACAAAGACAGCTTCTTCCCCCAAGCAGTCACTCTGTTGAACACTCAGTAACAGCCCCCACCCTCACACTGAACACTCAGTAACAGCCCCCACCCACCCTCACACTGAACACTCAGTAACAGCCCCCACCCTCACACTGAACACTCAGTAACAGCCCCCACCCTCACACTGAACACTCAGTAACAGCCCCCACCCACCCTCACACTGAACACTCAGTAACAGCCCCCACCCACCCTCACACTGAACAAGTCACTCAGCACTGTTCTGCTCGTGAACTTCAACCGTAGAGTTACAGTGTTGTTATTAATACATTATCATCACTCATATTCTACTGCCCTTCATTCTATTCTTACTGTTCTGTTTTTATTCTTTTTATGTTTTTTTTTTTATTCTTATATGTTAAGTGAGTGTTGTACTTTGAGAGCAAAGATTAACCGGAGTCCTGGCCAAAAAAGCTGATTCTGATTCTGATTCTATATCCATCTGCAGAAATGCATTTCTGGAAGCTCAGAAAAAAAAAAAAAACATTGAGCAAATGGTAACTTGGGGACAAAAGACAAGTTTTACTTACAGCAAAGTTGACTATTTGTAGAACGTTACACAGTAATTTTCATTTCAAAGCATCTGCATTGGATCTGAACATTTTAACTGGAAACCCTGTCGGAACAGATTGAAAGGTAATGATCTGATGATGTTCAGTAAAGTAATGACAGTTTGTACATTGAGGATTGAATAAGTGGAATATAGGCTAACTGTGTTTGAAAAATTAAATCTTCCTGTTAGATTAGGCCTATCCTGTTTTTTTTCCTATTTTTGTGTATTAAAAAAATTGTGTGTGGTATTATGAAAACTGTATTTTAGAAGTTAAACACTGAGAATGATTTTGCAGATTTGTTGTGGGGTGGCAGACAAAGATGTGTTTGAAGGGTGTTTGAAAGACAAAATTGTGTAATGAGCAAAGATTTTGTGTGTAGGCTAAGCAGTTGAAACTGCACGATGCTGATGCAATGTGTGTGGTGGTTTATAAGTCCCGCCCCCAAATTGACGTTTGACGTTTCTATTGCTCGCTGCATGCGCATGGCAGAGGAACGCAACATCCATGCTTCATTCAGCCAGTGTGAATTATACGAAACAGTCCTCAACTGTAACTTCTCTCCTGTTTTAAGTTTCGTTTGTGGAATCGATACATTTTAAAGGTATGTACATTCATTTCATATTTCTCACCTGCCTTAGTCTGATATCCCATTTCCTTGCAGGAATTAAATTGTAGCAGGCTAATCAGTAGGCTTCCGTCAGCAAAGAATCAGTACTGCCTGCCTGCCTGCCCGGCACAAGTGATCCTAGGCTAGCTAGCTAGCTAGGGCTAGTGGGGGCACCCCACACATGCACGCATGCTTGGCAGCCGTGATCGTGTATGCTCCGTAGCGGAGATATTGTAGGTGTGACATGAATGTATCACTGGATACTTCTTCTTCTGCGTGCGTTGCTAGCCTTCACTCGGAAACCCAGCAAGTATTTCCTTTTACTGATGTTAGTATCCTGGCTACTCAGTCATATGTCACTACGGTAAAGCGTCGCATGCTCTTAGTAGTGTTTCAATGTTACCGTAATATAATTGAAATGAGATGCTTAGATGGAACTTTAGTTCGTAGCCTAGATAAGTGACGCTGGGCTCAAGCAAGTTAGGAAAGAACGAAAACATGTTTAAGCAATACCCACAGCCCTTGCAACCCATACTTTTATAGTTGTGACCCTCTTCAAACTTTGATCTCGTCCAGGCCATATGTCGCAGCTGTCAAGGGGGTGTCTTACGTTTCTGCCCCATTTGCTACGAGTAACCTCTGCTAACCCCTCTCGACCGTGAGGGATCTATGGTCTCAAACAGAGCTCTGTTGATGACTTCTCTTTCCCCCTGCAGTTTGCAAGATGTGCGGTATATGGGCGTTATTCGGCAGCGATGAATGCCTGTCGGTCCAGTGCACTAGCGCGATGAAGATCGCGCATCGTGGACCAGACGCGTTCCGCTTCGAGAACGTCAACGGTTACACCAACTGCTGCTTCGGATTCCATCGGCTGGCCATCGTGGACCAGCTGTACGGCATGCAGCCGCTGCGCATCAAGAAGTTCCCCTACCTGTGGCTCTGCTACAACGGCGAGATCTACAACTACCTCAGAGTAGGTCGAGGCACCGTCTCTGTGCTGCAGGGTGCAATTTATGTATGGATGGATGAATTGTGTGTTAGATGCAACAGGGTACGATTTATGTATGTATGGATGAATTGTGTGTTAGATGCAACAGGTAGTGTTAAACTATACTATTGATGAGGTGAAGAGAAAGTAAACTAGTCTTGGGCCTGGTCCAGTCCAGCAGAGATATGGCCAAGATAAGACTCAGGTACATGACTGAATGTGTGTGTCTCTCTCTCCCACACACCCGTCTCCAGCTGAAGAAGGTGTTTGAGTTTGAGCACCAGACAAAGGTGGATGGGGAGATCCTGCTGCACCTGTACGATCGATTTGGCATCGAGAAGATGGCATCTCTGCTGGACGGCGTGTTTGCCTTCGTGCTGCTGGACACTGCGGACAGGAAGGTGTTCATAGGCAGAGACACGTATGGCGTCAGGCCCATGTTCAAACTGCTCACTGATGACGGCTTCCTCGCAGTCTGCTCCGAGGCCAAAGGTGAACGCACGTACACACACGTACACACACACACACACACACACACACACACACACACACACACACACACACTCGTATACACACACACTCACACACACACACACACTCGTATACACACACACTCACACACACACACACACACTCGTATACACACACACTCACACACACACACGCACACACTCGTACACACACACACTCTCACAGTGACGCACACTTGTGCATGGTCATGTAGTAGCTAACTGTACTTATGTATATATAAGGTTATGGATTGGCTGTGTGTGCTAGAGCTGGTAGCTGTGTGTGTGTGCTTTTCGTGTATAGTGTGACACTGCATGCTAAACTAGCTTGTTGAAAGTTTGTGTGTGTGTGTGTGTGTGTGTGTGCGGGCGCGGGCGGTGGTAGAGTGTAGTGTTTAAGGAGCTGGGCTAGCGTGCAGTAGTCTAAAAAGTTGTGGGTTCAATTCCCTGTTTCCACCGTTGTGCCCTTGAGCAAGGCACTTAACCCCAAGTTGCTCCGGGGACAATATAATCCCTTGTAATATAATTGGCATATGTAAGTCACTTTGGACAATGTTGTCTGCTAAATGTAATATAATATAATGTAGTGTGTGTGTGTTCTTTTTGAGAATGTGTAGCAGGCTGACCCCCCCCTTCCCCCCCCCCCCCCCCCCCTCTACACCCCTCAGGGCTCACTCAGATCAGCCACTCCATGGAGTCCCAGGTGAGCGTGGTGGCTTTCCCGCCCGGTCATTTCGAGGCGTTCAACCTGAAGCCCTCTGGGAAGGTGGAGTCCATCCAGATGGACCGCTTCCACAGCTGCCTGGACGAGCCGGCTCACGCCGCCTACGACTCCGTCGACAAACTCCCCTCAGGTGAGCTTCATGCGTCAGGTGTCTCATGTGAGCTTTATGCGTCAGATGTCTCAGGTGAGCTTCATTTGTCAGGTGTCTTAGGTGAGCTTCATGCGTCAGGTGTCTCAGGTGAGCTTTATGCGTCAGGTGTCTCAGTTGAGCTTTATGACAGGTGTCTCATGTGAGCTTTCATGTGCGCTTTATGTCAGGTGTCTCATGTGAGCTTTGTGTGTCAGGTGTCTCAGGTGAGCTTTGTGTGTCAGGTGTCTCACGTGAGCTTCATGCGTCACGTGTCTCAGGTGAGCTTTGCGTGTCAGGTGTCTCAGGTGAGCTTTATGCATCAGGTGTCTCAGGTGAGCTTTATGCGTCAGGTGTCTCAGGTGAGCTTCATGTGATAGGTGTCTCGTGAGCTTCATGCATCAGGTGTCTCAGGTGAGCTTCATGCATCAGGTGTCTCAGGTGAGCTTCATGCGTTAGGTGTCTCGTGAGCTTTATGCGTCAGGTGTCTCAGGTGAGCTTTCTGCGTCAGGTGTCTCAGGTGAGCTTTATGCGTCAGGTGTCTCAGGTGAGCTTTATGCGTCAGGTGTCCCAGGTGAGCTTCATGCATCAGGTGTCTCAGGTGAGCTTCACTGTGCTGATGACCGCTGACCGCTCCGCTCCTGCTCCTTGTGTTCAGGCTTCCAGATGGACGTGGTGAAGAGGAACATCAGGACGCTGTTTGAGAGCGCCGTCAAGAAACGTCTCATGGCCCACAGGAGGATCGGCTGCCTCCTCTCAGGTAACATCACCCTTAGCCTGACGCCTCACCTGCCCAGGTAACATCACCTGGCCTCACCTGCCCAGGTAACATCACCCTTAGCCTGTCCTGCACTAATCTGAACAAACTTCTGGGCCAAAACGTTCACAACTGGAAAACGGCTACTTTCAGAGACGCCCACTGATCTCCCTTCCGCTGTGTTCATGGGGAACCAGTGCCGATACAAACACAATTGAAGCATGTTTAGTAGGGGTGTGCATTGGCACTGCCCTCACAATTCGAATCGATTACGATTCACCAGGTAACGATTCGATTCAATTCGATTCTACGATGCATTGCGATGCATCAAAATTCTACTGCACACAAGAAGGCAAATTTTGAGGTCATGAGGCAATACAAGCAGTCAGATATTGAACAACAGATTTTATTGGCTGCTATGTGTGTATTATCACTCACCTGTATCTTTGACATAAATATCATTAAATACAATAAAATTGAATGGTACAGGGTATTGGATATGGCATTTTAATAAGTTTAATAATTTAAACACGTTGTAAAACTTAAAGCCCAAATTTGGAGACATCCATGCACGTTGAAATTTGCTGCAAATTCAAAACTGGATTACTCTGGAACGGCTAACTGTACAGGCGACTGCTTTACACCTTTCTGTTCGGTAAGGTCAGCTGTTTATTCTGATATATGGTTTGTTATGTGTTGAATATCCCACCGATATGAATGGGTAGGGAGATGGGCGCAGAACCTTCAGTAGAATTTATGATTAAATTGAATTATATTATTTACTTTTCTCACGAACCGTTCACCACAGCAATTAACAGCTAACATTGTTTAAAAGTTGAGAAAAAGCTCTTTCATGTGATGTGATAGGCTACTTGTGATGTCTGTGTGATGAGTAGGCTCGTTCGCGAGTAGTTCAACTGAGAAGACTGGGTGAATTTGGATGCACTTTTTTGCGCTGTCACTTTCTCCACTGCGTAAAAGACTAAATTAATTTGCGCTGTGAATGCTTAGATTATTTTGACAGGCCATAGGCTAAATAAAAATCGCTAGTAGTCGGACGCAAAACAGAATATTGAAAGAAGGGGGCACCAAGGCCACCGTGGCCTGTAAACCCCTGGTTTTCAAAGGGGCATCACGGCCAACGCAAGGGGCAACGATGGCCATGGCCGTCCTGAAATTCCTACCACATACTGCACACACAGTAACGAAGCCAACTCAGGATGCCAACGATCGACATGGTTTGTGAAGTTAGTTGTATTGCCAACATGCTTTCATAGAATCCGAAATGTGCCCAGATGTCCGCTCTCCAAGCTGTGGATGCGTTTTTAATTACTTGTCCATCGCGGTCATCTCCCTCTGTCATCTTGATTTTATTCGTTTATTTATTTAAAGGTGAGAGGAGCTGATTTATCATGTCAGAAAACAGGAGGCGTAGGAGTAGGAGTGATGAAAGACGTACCAAGAGGCTCGTTAGATGAGCATCAGCTCTGAACACACACACACACACACACACACACACATATGGTGTTGTTGTTATGCTAGCTAGTGCTGCCGCTTAGCATGTAGCTACAGGCTGCGCATGTTATTACAACGTTGCTCCGGAAATGTAATTGAAACTTCACAACTTTATTGTCCACTCAAGGCCAGAAAATAAACAGTGACATAATCGATTATGGCACGTTGCCGCATCGATGCTGAATCGTGCATGCCCCGCATTGCAATGCATCGCCGAATCGATTATTGTTGACACCACTAATGTTTAGAGTCGAAGAAATTGAAGTTCATAACAACATGAGATGGCTACAAAGGCAAACTAAACACCATCGTTTTGGTTGTTAGTTTGCTGTCGGCGGTATTTTCATGAAACACCCAGTACATGGGCATATTCACAAGGTCTGCCACCTCTCCGCGATTGGCTATTGAAAAAAGCTTTGTTCGAAATCAGAGACATTCCCCCCGCCCTATTTTCCCCTGAATCGAGACGTATTCCTCTAGACTAGTCCTGCACAGGTAATAGAACCGGGCCTCACCTGCACAGGTAACAAACATCACAGGTACCTGGCCTCACCTGCACAGGTAACAAACATCACAGATACCTGGCCTGTCCTTCACAGGTAATAGCATCTCTCCTCACCTGTCAAAGTCAAAGTCTGCTTTATTGTCAATTTCTTCACATGCCAAGACATACAAAGAGATCGAAATTACGTTACTTACTATCCCACGGTGGAGACAAGACATATTTTACCAATTAGGTCCACAGACAAACATAACATTCAAGTAAACAATAAAAAGTAAATAAGAAGGCACATACAGTGAAGAAATAAGAGCAGCACAATTGGGTTGAAATTGTGCAATTGTGCATACAGTAGACAGTCAATATAATAGTGCAAAGTCAGGCCAATAAATGGCTGAGGTAGTTCTGTTTGACCTAAGTAAGCAAGTGGCATAGTGGTGCAAGTTATGTAAGAGCAGCAGAAGTGTGTTGTGTTTTCAGGACAACAACAACAAGTTGCAAAGTGTGCAAGTGGGGTAGTGCAAGTGGAGTAGTGCAAGGCAGCCATTGTGGGTCCAAAGTCTAGGATGTTATGTAGCTGAAGGGGGAGAGGGGGGAGAGAGTTCAGCTACCACCTGAGCTCCACTGGCCTGATCTCATCTGAAGTGCTGTAACCGGAACTGTGACCTGGTTTGGTCCAAAAGTGTCTCTGAGCCGTTGAGGGAGGAGTGGGCTCTGGGCCGTTGAGGGAGGAGTGGGCTCTGGGCCGTTGAGGGAGGCGTGATGCGTAATAGCCCTGTATCAGTGTCTGCTTGGCAAAAAATTGGGGCTGAATTCCCGTGCGATCTGGTGTATAGTTTGAGCATGTTCACAATGTCCAAAATTCCATCTCGTGTTTGTCTCGCAGTGTGAGCAGTGGAACGTACATTGTGAGCGCAGTAGTCGCGCCTGATTGAATGGTGCGGTGTGAATCGCCTGATTGAATGGTGTGGTGTGAATCGCCTGATTGAATGGTGAGGTGTGAATCGCCTGATTGAATGGTGAGGTGTGAATCGCCTGATTGAATGGTGAGGTGTGAATCGCCTGATTGAATGGTGAGGTGTGAATCGCCTGATTGAATGGTGAGGTGTGAATCGCTATGTTGAATGCGGCGGGGAGAAAGCGCAGTGTCTGTGTGTGATGTTGAATGCGGCGGGGAGAAAGCGCAGTGTCTGTGTGTGATGTTGAATGCGACGGGGAGAAAGCGCAGTGTCTGCCGGCTGAAATCAGTGGACAGCCACAGCTCTGGTTACCAGTCTTCCCTCATACTGATGAAAGGAGTCCCCTGTGTGTGTCTGTGTGTGTGTGTGTGTATCTGTGTGTATCTGTGTGTGTCTGTGTGTGTGTGTGTGTGTGTGTGTGTGTGTGTGTGTGTGTGTATCTCTGTGTGTGTGCTCTGGGTAAAGCCAATACAGCGAAGACTGGTAAGTTGTGCCACCTGGGGAAGACGGGTAAGGTGTGCCACCTGGGGGGATGGATAAGGTGTGCCACCTGGGGAAGACGGGTAAGGTGTGCCACCTGGGGGGACGGATAAGGTGTGCCACCTGGGGAAGACGGGTAAGTTGTGCCACCTGGGGAAGACGGGTAAGGTGTGCCACCTGGGGGGACGGATAAGGTGTGCCACCTGGGGAAGACGGGTAAGTTGTGCCACCTGGGGAAGACGGATAAGGTGTGCCACCTGGGGAAGACGGGTAAGTTGTGCCACCTGGGGAAGACGGGTAAGTTGTGCCACCTGTAGAAGACGGGTAAGTTGTGCCACCTGGGGAAGACGGGTAAGTTGTGCCACCTGGGGAAGACGGGTAAGTTGTGCCACCTGGGGAAGACGGGTAAGTTGTGCCACCTGGGGAAGACGGGTAAGGTGTGCCACCTGGGGGGACGGATAAGGTGTGCCACCTGGGGAAGACGGGTAAGTTGTGCCACCTGGGGAAGACGGGTAAGGTGTGCCACCTGGGGGGACGGATAAGGTGTGCCACCTGGGGAAGACGGGTAAGGTGTGCCACCTGGGGGGACGGATAAGGTGTGCCACCTGGGGAAGACGGGTAAGGTGTGCCACCTGGGGAAGACTGGTAAGGTGTGCCACCTGGCAGCGTGCTGGTGAAATGGGCAGTCTGGTGCATGGAGAGGTTCATTTAATACGTGTTGTGTGGGCGTGTGGCATTACTGACAGCCAATCTAACCTGGTTGACACTTTTTGGTAGCCAAGGGCAACCGGGCAACTATTAAAGCCCTGTAGTCAGCCCTCTGGATGTCATATTAATGTCCCACCCCTGACCTGCATTCTGCGCTCTGATAGGTGGGATGTCATATTAATGTCCCACCCCTGACCTGCGTTCTGCGCTCTGATAGGTGGGCTGGACTCCAGCTTGGTCGCTGCTACGCTGGTGAAGTTGGCCAAGCAGGAGGAGCTGAAGTACCCCATCCAGACGTTTGCCATCGGGGCCGAGGACAGTCCCGACATCCAGGCTGCACGCAAGGTGAGAGGGGCTCGTCCACACACACACACACACACACACACAAACAAACAAACATACACACACACACACAAACAAACAAACAAAGGGAGAGGAGCTCGTCAACACATGCAAGGTGAGCGGAGCTTGTCAGCACGCACGCACGGC
>NW_027468685.1:2121521-2136521 GCF_046254945.1 Alosa pseudoharengus
TTCACTCATTCACAATAAAACATGTCATTCGTACTCACTCGTTCACAATAAAACATCTCATCACTCGTTCATCGCTAGGTTCACTCATTCACAATAAAACATGTCATTCGTACTCACTCGTTCACAATAAAACATCTCATCACTCGTTCATCGCTAGGTTCACTCATTCACAATAAAACATGTCATTCGTACTCACTCGTTCACAGTAAAACATCTCATCACTCGTTCATCGCTAGGTTCACTCGTTCACAATAAAACATCTCATCACTCGTTCATCGCTAGGTTCACTCGTTCACAATAAAACATCTCATCACTCGTTCATCGCTAGGTTCACTCATTCACAATAAAACATGTCATTCGTACTCACTCGTTCACAATAAAACATCTCATCACTCGTTCATCGCTAGGTTCACTCATTCACAATAAAACATGTCATTCGTACTCACTCGTTCACAATAAAACATGTCATCACTCGTTCATCGCTAGGTTGGAGCTGCGCGTCCCCTTCCTGGACCACAGATTCACGGCGTACTACCTGTCCTTGCCTGAGGAGATGAGGGTTCCCAAGGTGAGTCTTACCTGTCCTTACCTGTGTGTGTGTGTGTGTGTGTGTGTGTGTTGCGCTACCTAACATTGGAAAGAATTTGAACAACATTTTTCAATTAGAATACAGCAAACTGGGATCATGATTAAGGTCAAAGACCGAAACGTTGTATTCTAAATAAATAATTGCTTGCGGAATGGTCCGTGTGCGGGATTCTTTCTAAGGTCTGGATTCACAAAAGTGAAAGCAAAACAACTGGCTGAATACTGTTCAATTTCATCCGTTATTGGAAGTGGCCACATTTAGAGGTGTTGTGTGTATCTTAACAAGTGGCCACATTTAGAGGTGTTGTGTGTATTCTTAACTAGGGCTGTCACTTTACGTTCGAAAATCGATTGGACCAAACAACACAAGTTTCGAAAACTAAAATAGGGAATCGATTTTAGCCAAATATGTACACTATTAGTTTTAAACGAATTAAACAAATAAAAAGGATAGATGTAACAAATTTCACAAACAAGAATATAAGAATATAAAAGAAGTCCGAAGTGCAGTAAGCATTGCGAAAGCTAAAAAGAAAATTCCCACTAATTTTACGCACTGGAAACAGCTGTTTCAATCAGCTGCTGTGCTGCTCGTTTTTTGCCAAAAAATGGAGGACAACGCGATCAACCTGTGCGTCATGAGAGACGAGTGATGGGCCCTAATAACTTGAGGAGTTCGATGTGGAAGTACTTCGGATTTTTGGTATATCAAACTATGGAGAAGAACAAAGCGGTAGGCTATGCAAACTGTGCAATCGAGTTCTACGTAGGCGAAATTTGTTTGACATTTCTAATCGTAAACACAGACACAGCTACGTTGAAGCTTGCAGCAGTACTGCAGGCACGAAACTTCACGCCAATAAATCATCAGCAATATTGCTGGCTTGCGTCTACAAGCGCCCTCTTTACGTTCGTCCTAATGCCTGTTAGTTGTTTGTGGATTGGCCTATATTTGCCGTTGAAAATGGAAACGTCTTTAGACATGAAAAATCGATTTTACAATCGATTCAATTAACACTTATGTCTCGAAATTCGAACAGGATTTTTTCACAAAAGTGACAGCCCTATTCTTAACAAGTGGCCACATTTAAAGGTGTTGTGTGTATTCTTAACAAGTGGCCACATTTAAAGGTGTGTGTATTCTTAACAAGTGGCCACATTTAAAGGTGTTGTGTGTATTCTTAACAAGTGGCCACATTTAAAGGTGTGTGTATTCTTAACAAGTGGCCACATTTAAAGGTGTTGTGTGTATTCTTAACAAGTGGCCACATTTAAAGGTGTTGTGTGTATTCTTAACAAGTGGCCACATTTAAAGGTGTCCTTAACATCTGCTGTGCTGCTGGGTTGTTATTGGCAACAGAATCAAATGACTGAACCTTGTCTGAGCAATTATTGGGCCTGTCAAATGTGTGTCCTTATGTGATATTTATTCTGAATTGTGGATACAAATAAAGAAGTAATCTGTGTGTGTGTGTGTGTGTGTGTGTGTGTGTGTCCAGGACGGCGTGGAGAAGTTCCTCCTGCGCGACGCGTTTGCAGGTGAGGACCTTATCCCTGACGAGGTGCTGTGGAGGCGCAAAGAGGCTTTCAGCGACGGAATCATGTCCGTCAAGAAGTCCTGGTACACCAGCCTACAGGAGCACATCGAGTCCGAGGTACACACACACACACACACACACACACACACACACACGCATGGGACGGAATCATGTCCGTCAAGAAGTCCTGGTACACCAGCCTACAGGAGCACATCGAGTCCGAGGTACACACACACACACACACACACACACACACACACGCATGGGACGGAATCATGTCCGTCAAGAAGTCCTGGTACACCAGCCTACAGGAGCACATCGAGTCCGAGGTACACACACACACACACACACACACACACACACACACACACGCATGGGACGGAATCATGTCCGTCAAGAAGTCCTGGTACACCAGCCTACAGGAGCACATCGAATCTGAGGTACACACACACACGCATGCACGCATGGGACGGAATCATGTCCGTCAAGAAGTCCTGGTACACCAGCCTACAGGAGCACATAGAGTCTGAGGTACACACACACACACACACACACACACACACGCATGCACGCATGGGACGGAATCATGTCCGTCAAGAAGTCCTGGTACACCAGCCTACAGGAGCACATCGAGTCTGAGGTACACACACACACACGCACGCATGCGTGAAAAACTCGGCGAAATTAAAGTTATGTTTAAAGTTTAATTGTTGTACGTCATGTACAGGGCTTAAAGTGTTCAGGCACCGTGCCTGAATTCAGGCGTGAGCTGGTATGTTTAAGATTTGAAAATGGGCAATGAAACTACAGTATATATGACTTCCTCATAAATGTCTGATAACTTGAGGCACAGACATTTCTTTAGGCCCTGCGTGTAACTGCGTTCCCTCCCCCACAGGTGAATGACTCGGATCTGGAGAGAGCTGCTCAGACCTTCCCGTTCAACTCCCCCAAGACCAAAGAGGCGTTCTACTTCCGGCGGGTCTTTGAGAAGCACTACCCAGGACGCTGTGAGTGGACCCCGCACTACTGGATGCCCCGATGGATCAACGCCAGCGACCCCTCCGCCAGAACCCTGTCCATTTACAAACCTGACAAGGACGAATAGAACTGCTCTGCTAGAACCCTGTCCATTTATAAACCTGACAAGGACGGGTCCGCTTTGCTAGAACCCTGTCCATTCAATAACGTGACCAGGAGAAGTAGAACCGCTCTGCTAGAACCCTGTTCATTTACAAACCCCTTAAGAACCAGTAGAACCTGTTACAACCCTTTCCATTTGCAAACAAGGACCAGTCTGCTAGAATATTCTAAAGACCAATAGAACCACTCTCCTAGAACCTTGTCCATCTACAATCCAGACCCGTCTTCTGAAAAGCTCTCCATCTCAACAGCCTTTACACACACACACACACACACACACACACACACACACACACACACACACACACACACACACACACACACACCACACTGTGCCCAGTATGCCATTTTAACCTGAAAGACTGCTGCTTAGACACACAGACTCACACACACACACACTAACCCAAAGGACTCATCCACGTTTAGGAGGGAGTATTCAATTATGGGGCCAGACACTGGTAATGCATAGCAAAATATTGTTGTTCTATAAATGGAATCCTCCTGAGAGGTCAAAAGGTCAAACGTGTGACTGGCATGTTTCATGGAACTGGTGAACGCCACACCCCCAACCCTTCCCATGTTGCCATAGGTACCCATGCCCGTCAATCTAACTTGAAACTCCCGGCTGTAGAGTCTAAACGCCAAATCCCTTACCTACACTGCTTTACCTTTATGCCCCTTTACCTACACCCATTTACCTGTGCACTCCCTTAACTGTGCACTCCCTTACCTGTGCACTCCCTTACCTGTGCTCACCCTTACCTGTGTGGTGAAATCTGGTCAGACCGACCCCTCACATCTTTCTCTGCTTTTGTTCTCTTCCTGAATTGCCTGTAGCTTAGAGAGCTGTGCGAGTGTATGACGCTGTGATGAACCTGGACCTAAGCATATTTTGCAGTGTCAGTTCTCTTAAAAAGGGCCATTCACACCACTAACGATGACCGTAACGATATGAGCGTACGTTATCGTTACAGTTTATGTGGTTGTTGCCATTTATATATTTTTTGCTATTATCGTTATAGTTATGGTCTTTGGTGTGAACAGTTTCTGACATTAGGACATCAGTGATTTAAAAAAATGCATAATACATTTAATGTAACATTTCTTTTTCAATTTAAGCATATTTTGTAATGTATCAGTTCTATTAAAAAGGGCCATTCATACCAGGAGTGATAGGAAAATAGCAACAGAACATTTCATAATGGAGACCTATAGAAAAAATATTCTCTACAGAAATGGTATGTGGTGTCTATCTACCAAAAAATAAAGTTTTTTTTCTGCTGCTCTCAGCGACGTGTCTAAAGCTGTGAAAAGTGATTTGATATGATGTGCTGTGGGCCTGATGATGAGAGGGTGAAACTGACCAGGCTGTTGCTACACCCAGTGGAGAACACTGCTCAAGGGATGAAGGGGACACTTCAGTCACACATTGGATCAGTTTCCTTACATAGTTTGGATTGAGCAAAAGTAAAACGTTTGAGGTGATTATTTAATTTTTGCCAGAGATTAATGTCAGAGGTTTTGTGAATGTAGTTGAGAATGGAGAAAAGGGTGGAAGGTTTAAAAAAAATTGTGGTTAGCAATTGTGAAAGAACTGTAAGTGTTGGCTTATTATTTTAATTTTATTTTGTGATGAAGTAGTGTATACCCGGCCATCATCATCTGAAGGGACAGTGCGAACAAGTTCTTTTGCATTTTATCTCAACCGTGGTTATATTCAGAAATACTGTCTACTGTATGCACAATTGCACATTTTCAACTCAAATTTTGCTGCTCTTATTTTCTTCATTGTATGTGCCTTCTTATTTTTTACTTTTTATATTGTTTACTTGAATGTTATGTTTGTCTGTGGACCTAATTGGTAAAATATGTCTTGTCTCCACCGTGGGATAGTGGGAAACGTAATTTCGATCTCTTTGTATGTCTTGACATGTGAAGAAATTGACAATAAAGCAGACTTTGACTTTGAAATACTGCCACCGTTTGCCACCAGGTGGCAGTATGTCAATACAGCTAAACGTACTTTGTACTATTTAAAACAGTAATGCAGCATAATTATAATAGGATATAAACAAAAATAAATGACGTTCCACCAATAAAGAAAATAATTTTAATATATTAAGCCACATTACACACAATTACAAGACTGTCATATCGCACTTACACCTTGAATCACAAGGTAATGGCGAAAAGCCACAAATCGGTGGGAAAAAACTAAACCAATGGACAAAGAAACAACTTAGACGTGTTTGTGTTTACAGCACATTCGGTTAAGAGAGTAATGGCAGAGACGTACGAGGCACTAGACAGTGGGGTTGGCAGTGCAATTTCTTCATGTGCCCTGGGCAAAAAGCTATGATTTGACAAATCACAACAGCTGTTGCCACATCTCCATGGCCACAACGTCGTGACAGCTGGACGGTGATTGAGTTGAGAACATGAGGTTTTTTACACGCGCCAATGGCGGGATGAAGTTCAATTCACGCTTATGGGGAATGTCAAATCGTCACCATTAATATATTACTGCTACATCAAACACAATGAGAAACCCAAATGTTTATTAAACTTTACAGTGTGAACCAACTACACTTTCTTTCTTTACAAAAAATCCGAGAGAACAAAAAACGCTCGTGGAGGGCATGAGATTGGCGCAAGAGGAACATCTGATGCACGCGTGCTCCGCTAGCGTCGCTTGTCGTAGCTCCGTATTGTGTTCCACTCATAAGAATCTGCAACACAGAAAAAAAAACATTTAAGGTAGGCAAGAGCCAGGTGTGTGTGTGTGTGTGTGTTTGCGCGCGCGTGCGTGGGAGCTGACTGCCTTTAAACCGTGGGAACCTTGAGATGAGACAGCTCGGGGTTTAAGGCTGCCTGGATTTGGCTTCTTTATCTATAGTAGGCTACCTCCGCTTCAGCAGGGACGCTCTGCTGAATTGAAATGATTCGGCCTGCCTGACGAGGTAGCCTTCACCACACCTGATGCCTGTGCCGCGGTGCTGTTTGAAATGACTCCGACTGGTTTATTGGGGTCAAAGTGTGCATTTAATCTCCCCTTCCAAGGCCTAGTAGAAGGGCGGCATGTGAGGGTGTGTGTTGTGATGTAGCTTCCCGGTGGGGCTGGAGTGTGTGTGGATGAGGGGGCCCAATGTGGAGTGTTTTGTCCCCTCATGATTTGTAAGGACTGGCTTGCCATTGGAGATGTGTTGATATGCTGAGTATGTTAAACGCTGAGGTAGATTAGATTAGATGGACTTTTAAAGAGGTTAGGTAAAGCAGACTTTTAAACACTGAGGCTAGGCCAGGTGGGGTGAGGTTTTAGCTGAGGTAGACTTAGGTGAAGCAGGCTTTTAAAATCTGAGGTAGGCTAGACTAGGTGATGCAGGCTTTTAAAATCTGAGGTAGGCTAGACTAGGTGACGCAGGCTTTTAAAATCTGAGGTAGGCTAGGTGACGCAGGCTTTTAAAATCTGAGGTAGGCTAGGTGACGCAGGCTTTTAAAATCTGAGATAGGCTAGGTGACGCAGGCTTTTAAAATCTGAGGTAGGCTAGAATAGGTGACGCAGGCTTTTAAAAGCTGAGGTAGGCTAGACTAGGTGAAGCAGGCTTTTAAAAGCTGAGGTAGGCTAGACTAGGTGACGCAGGCTTTTAAAAGCTGAGGTAGGCTAGGCTAGGTGACGCAGGCTTTTAAAAGCTGAGGTAGGCTAGGCTAGGTGACGCAGGCTTTTAAAAGCTGAGAGATGGGATGGGCCTGCACACTCACCTGGCTCTTCCTGACTCCTCTTTCCCATCAGGCCCACGAAAGAGTTGATTTTATGCCCTGCAAAAGACAGAACCATGAGGAGGTCATTAGTATCATACATCAGAGTTCCCAACACACACACCCAAACACACAGAGGCTTAATCCTAGACGTATAAATTGCAACTGAAGGCATTTTGACACAGGGCACTTTGTACTAGCATCAGTGAATGTGTGTGTGTGTTTTTCTCTCATTTTTCTGGGAGGCCTGTGCTCCCTGTTGATCTGCTTCTTAATGGCAGCAGGTACGCTGTATCTGAAGGACTCCCTGTCCTTATTAATACGTGTGTGTGTGTGTGTGTGTGTGTGTGTGTGTGTGTGTGTGATAGCCTCTCAGGAGGGGCAGACAGGTGATCTGTCAGGCAGTGTGAAGCTGAGGGGTGGGCTGTGTGTGACGGTGGAATTGAAGTAATCTCTGGGGATCACACACACACACACACACTTCTGAAGCCCCTCTCTTTATAACGACCCATAATCCCCTGTGTTGCTGTTGCCATGCCGCCACTACCCAAGCTTATTATCACTGCAGATAAGAGTGAGTGTGAGTGTGTTTCAACTAACGTGGGACACGCGTCTCTCTTCGATTGCATGTCAGTGGGCTGGGACAGTATTTGCAGACCTCACACTCAAAGCCACCAGAGTAAACAGCTATGTGTGTGTGTGTGTGTGTGTGTGTGTGTGTGTGGCGCCTGGAGGTCTTTGCTCTGCCGGATATTGTGTTTCAGCCTGATTGGCAGACATGACCACATACACGCTAAACACTGATAAACCACACTCATATCCTGCTTAAAGCTTAGTAGCCGCACACACACACCAGAGAGAGAGAGACACACACACACACACACACTCTCTCTCTCCTTTTGTCTGTCTCATTACAATAACGAGAGGTTATATATGCTTTGTACTGACCCTCCCCCTATACACACACATGCACTCACACACGCACACACACCTACACTCTACACACATATGCTCACACACACATGCACGCTCGTCTGAAATGCTGACACTGACAGGCACTGTAATGACGCTGCCGGTATACTGTAGTTCTCTCTGCTCCACGCTGCAGGGGGTTGTGGTTCTAAATGACTGTATTTGTATAAATGGCAGAGAGAACGTTTTTTTTAATGAGAGGTGCATGGACCAGTGTGAGACAACAGCAGGATTACAAATCAAGTCATTAAACTCGTCCATGCTGGGCCTGGCAAACTGTTGCGTCCTGGCCATCTCCTGTATTGGCCTCCCCTGCAGGGCTGACCATATAGCCTAGCAGCACAGAACAACGCCTGGTCTAGTCTGTCAGCTCATCTGCATCCAGTCTCAACTTTTTTTTTTTAAATAAAGGTTTTGTTTCAGGGCTTTTAGAATGTGCAGAGGAGAAGGTACTCACTTTTCCGGGTGATCTGTGCGTTTGCTGTGGGTAAAAGACGAAAGCGTTAGTGAGAGACATCTGGCGCACCACTTAACACAGTAAATTGTTGAACATAATTTGCAGGTGGTTTTCTCTATCGCTCTTCTTTATCTGTTCTGAGAACTGCGTTATGTGCACATTTCTCCGTGCGTTCAGCCATGGGCCAGCGTAAGGTGGGCACCACTTAAAGCCATCAATAAAGTGATGCGCAATGGTCTTACCGGAGGAGCGTTTGCCCATGAGTCCGATGAATTGATTGGGTCGGGGCTTTCTCGTCATTCTCCGCAGTATCTCTCTGAACGGGTCGGAGGGGAACCACTCATCCTAGGAAGAAATTAGATCAGTGTAACGTAAAACGACAGAGTAATGGGAGTGCGGGAGTGCGTCTTAGATGCGATCGATGAAAGTTAAAAACGTAACCAGGTGTGTTCTGCAGCAGCCGACGTGGTTACTTTGATTTACCTGCTCTGTTCCGACATTTCATGTGAATTATACTTGAATAGGACTTGAATGAAAAGCTTGTCTTGGGCAGTTTGAGACATTTCACATCATGTAACATGCTTTGCGCACAACGATCCATCTGACGGAGACGCCCGAGGCATTTCCAATGGGAGGCGGACCCGTGTCAGCCCTCGGGCGCTTGGCTGCGGTCCAACCCGCAATGTCAAATGGAAAACGTGCGCTACATCTGAAAGTAGTCGCCAGGATGTCGTGATATAAGGAGACCTTGGCTAGACAGGCAATCTCCCGATTAAAGCATCAAAGCGCATAGTCGTAATTAGTTAGTCGTAATTACCAATACTATCACCAGCCTATTATCAACAATACAGACATTACAATCATATTATATTTAATTTAGCTATTTTTCCCATAATTCTTTTGAAACGAACAGTTTCAAAATGTTTATCCATGCAAACAAATAAACTGGCTACAAGTCTTGGAAAAACCAAGAACGGAGCGCAAAGTCTGATCTTGTACGAAGCAAATATAAACGGCCTGTTGTAGGCTAACAACTTGTATCTGAAAACTTGCAATTACCTAAACCAAAATAATGTTAGCAATGAAAGAGCATTTAAAATAATTTGATAATAACATTTGATAATTTGATAATTAAAAATAAAGCTACTCCATGTAAAATATAGTTACCTGTATTCGAATGTTGTTCGACCAGTAATCTGGATCATCTTTGGCACCGAATTCTTCACAAAATACTTGTGCCAGAACCAAGAAAAGCACTACAGCTGATAGTAGTAATTTCATACTGAAGCAGATTTTTGTGCGCAACTGAAGTCTTTAAATTCCTTGTCCGTTAAAAGCAGAGAGAGACCGGATAATCAGAAAACGAATAAGAATATATAAACAACACAAACGGGCCGTTCACAGAGGCTAAAATATAATTTCTTTTCTTTTCAGTCTCTGTATTAGTATCGTTTTGTAACTTCTCTGCGATACTATTTGGAGGCAGGATTCCTCTCCATACACGCGCTCACTGGTCCGTTAGTTCCGTGGTGTTCTCTGCGCTCGTCCTTGCGCGCTCGGCTCCGGGTGTGTGTGTCTGTGTGTGTGTGAGTGGTCACACAGGAATACTGTCTCTGGGCTTCACGCTGCTGGTTTTATAACGAGGGGCCACGAGGCTAGTCACCGGCCTCTACAAATCAATACAGGATGACCATTTATTTTGGCACGAGCTTCCTTAAACTTGTGTGACTAATTGTCGTCTTGACTTCGCATCCGATTGCTGAAAGTGGCAAAGAACAAAATGTGACCTTCCCTGGCACGCGCCTTACCGTGACCGTTTAGGATGGAGGGTGAGAAAGATCAGTGCTGAAAGAGAAGAGCTAGGTGACGCACACAATCTTGTTGTATACGTAGGCATTACGACAAATGTCGTATTTTGATTAATAAAAGTGATTTATTGCCCGTGTGGAGAAAAAATAAAAGAAACCTACTGCTCCTTATTAATCCACTAGATAACCTTGGTGGGCTTAAGCTGTATTTGCACTTTTTTTTTTTATCAATGGCTACATCTCCATTGATTGAAATGAGTTATAACAAATGATGTCCTCACAAATTGGTCAACGTTTCATTCTGATGGCCAGTGAGTGGTTTACCCCGAGGTCACCATCAGTAGTCCAGTGGTTTAGGCTACCGACAGGGACTGAATAGGCAGTTATTTATTCTAAACGTGTTCAGTAGTGAAATATAGCAGGACATCTTGATATTAAATATGTATGATCTCTATTACTTAACTTAAGTATTTGTCTGGCACTTTTATCCTAAGCTGTGTACACATCAATTATTACAAGCCTCTGAGCAACTCCGAGTGAAGTGCTTTGCACAAGGAATTGAAGCCACAACTTTTCCTTATGCAAGCTAGCCTAGCTCCTTATCCACTACGCTAAAACTACCACCGCCCCCGACATAGCACCATTTTATCTGATAGGTACTCAGAGGTATCGGGAAGGCTGCCTCGAATTATGCCAAGAAATGTTTTAAAGCAACAGGCCTCTAGTAATTGTAACCATCACAAAGTGACAGGGGCCTTTATGGCTATTGCTTGTGAGGCGCCATCTGACTAAATTGGGTATGTGTGTCGGCCAGAGCCCACGAGGGCCGCGGCATAACCTGCTGGGTTTATGGCCTTCATGTCTTGGCCAGTTTTGGCGCACAGTGATGACAATATTGCAAGACGTGTCCGGGTGGAGGTGAATTATATTTTTAATGAAAGCATAAATCATGCTGTTCGACGCAGAGTGAACGCACTGAGGTGACTGACCCGCGGAGGACGAGCGAACATCTAGCGTGGCTCATTTCCATGTGAAAGCGCGCTTGTTTAAGCGAGCGCCACAGAAGTGGAGTGGCAGGCGCGCCAAACACGGGTTCAACGCATTCATTCAGCGCAACGAGTGCTTCAAACCTCAAGGGCCTGTTCGCGGCGCTCATGATGTGCCCTTATTTAATCATGTGTTTAATGCCATATGCAAATATTAGCTCTGTTAACACAACGGGGTTTCAGCTCAACGAGGACTGGACGTCTTCCTCAAATGTAGGTGTACAGTATTCTTCTCCTGTTTTATCACAAAAGAGCTTGAAGATGAGATATTTAATAAAGGGAACATTAAGATGAGATATTTAATAAAGGGAACATTAAGTGATATTTAATAAAGGGAACATTAAGGTGAAGATAAATCAGAACTGTATGGCAGGATGGTACACATGTCTGTTTATACTACATGTGTCTATACTACATGTCTGTCTATACTACATGTCTGTCTATACTACATGGGTCTTTCTCCCTCTCCGATCTGGACATGCCTTTGGCTCTTGCCTGTTTCAAGCAGCACATGTGCTGACGGTAATCTGTGATTGCATGATTATGAAGGATAAAAGCAGAGAGCGGCTCCTTCATCTGCATGTCTGGATAGAGCACATGTCTGTCTATATTACATAGGTCTTGTGTAGTTTAACTGAATGCTGGACTAGTAAGTGAGTGCACTAGTGAGTGAGTGCACTAGTGAGTGCTAGTGAGTGTGCTGACGGTGATCTGTGATTTTGAAGGATAAAAGCACTAGTAAGTGGACTAGTGAGTGAGTGCACTAGTGAGTGAGTGCACTAGTGAGTGGACTAGTGAGTGCACTAGGGAGTGTGCTGTCGGTGATCTGTGATTGCGGCTCCTTCATCTGTCCGGCTGGTCATCTCGTCATCACCAAGCTGCTCTGACAGGAGATCAGGCTGCTCTGACAGGAGATCAGGCTGCTCTTGCAGTGAAGCCGCCCGCCTAACGTCCTTAGAGTGACTTTTAATTACGGCCATCTCAGATCCAGAGCTGGCACACACACACACACACACACACACACACTGTAGGGGATACATCATCCTCACGGCAACTGTGTGCATTCATTCAATTAGGCAGAAACAGAGAGAGATAGAGAGGGAAAGAGAGGAGAGAGGGAGGGAGGGAGAGAGAGATAGAGAGGAAGAGAGAGAGAGAGGGGGAGGATTGGAAAGGGACACATGGACATCATGAAAGCTGATGGGAAAAGGAGGGAAGAGAACATCAGAATGAGTGTGTGTGTGTTTGTGTGTTTGTGCATGCGTGTGTGTGTGTGTGTGTGTCTGTGTCTGTGTGTGTGTGTGTGTGTGTGTGTGTGTGTTTATGTACCGGAAGGTTGTATGGAACAATGTTTGTAAGTGTGCATGGGGGGGTAAAGTAGGGGGCGTAGCGTTGAATAGCTAATAGTGTGTGTGAGTGTGTGTGAGTGTGTGAGATGAGAAATAATGAAATTGACTGTGTGGCCAAGCAATAAAGAATAATGGATGTGTGTGTGTTTGTGTGAGAGAGATTGTGTGTGTGTGTGTGTGTGTGTGTGTGTGTGTGTCTGTGTTCTAACGAGGAGCCTGTGCTGTTTGTATAGTGGAACTTGTGGAATATTTAAGTGTATGATTCATTAGAGAGAGGGGGGAGAGAGAGAGAGGGAGGAAGGGGGAGAGAGAGGGAGGGAGAGAGAGAGAGAGGGAGAGAGAAAGAGAGGGAGGGAGAGAGAGAGGGTGGGAGAGAGAGAGGGAGGGAGAGAGAGAGGGAGAGAGAAAGAGAGGGAGAGAGAGAGAGGGAGAGAGGGAGGGAGGGAGAGAGAGAGAGAGAGAAGGAGAGGGAGATCAGATCAATGGCGTAGATCAATAGCAATGAGCAGCCTGTCAATGGCACTTACTCTCTCTGCACCAACTGCACTGTACTAGTCTGCAGTCTGACCACTCCGCTAGTGTCTTATTAAACCACACACACCACACACACACCACACACACACACCACACCACACACCACACGCACACACACCACACAAACACACACACACCACACACACCACACACACACACACACACCACACACACACACCACACGACACACCACACACACCACACACACCACACACACACACACACACACACACAACACACACACACACACCACACGCACACACACCACACACACACACCACACCACACACACCACACACACCACACATAACACACATAACACACACACACACACACACACACACCACACACACACACACACACACAACACACACACACACACCACATGCACACACACCACACACACCACACACACACACCACACCACACACACCACACACACCACACATAACACACATAACACACACACACACACACACACACCACACACACACACACACACACAACACACACACACACACCACATGCACACACACCACACACACCACACACACACACACACACACCACACGCACACACACACAACACACACACACACACCACACCACACACACAGACACACACACATAACACACACACACCACACACACATAACACACACACCCCACACACACACACACACACACACCACACAAACACACACCACACAAACATACAGCACACAAAAACACACCACACACACACCCACCCACCACACAAACACACACACCACACACACACCCACAGACACACACACCACACGCACACACACACACCACACACACACACACACCACACCACACACACACACACCCCACACACCACACACACACACATAACACACACACCACACACACACACACACCACACAAACACACACCACACAAACATACAGCACACAAAAACACACCACACACAAACCCCCCCACCACACAAACACACGCACACACACATACACTAACACATACCACACCAACACACACACACACACACACACACACACACACACACACACACACACACATAAACACACACCGCACACCACACAAACACACACCACATAAACACACATCACACACACACACACACACACACACACACACCACACAAACACACATCACACACACACACCACACACACACACACACACCACAAACACACACACACAAAAACACACCACACACACACATAAACACACACCACAAACACACAGCACACAAACATACAACACACATACAAACTCTTATGGGTAGTGGTATGGTGCACTATATAAGTGCGTGTGTGTGTGTGGGTGTGTGAGGATTGTTTAATGGGAATCTCAAACTCTTACATTCATATTTGTTTGCCTTTGCACTAATATCTGCAGCGGCGATCAGAACTGCAGCAGGGCGGACATGTACACAATAATGTAAAAATAACCTTTTCAGTTACAAACCGGCTCATAAAATCTTGCTGCCCTGTGTGTGTCTGTGTGTATGTGATCAGAACTGCAGCAGGGCGGACATGTACACTAATGTAAAAATAACCTTTTCAATTACAAACCGGCTCATAAAATCTTGCTGCCCTGTGTGTGTCTGTGTGTATGTGTCTGTCTGTCTGTCTGTCTGCGTGCGTGCGTGTGTGTGTAGGTTGCATTAGGTGCATTTCTGCGACGCACTTGCACCTTTCTGCAACACACTTGCTTCTGCACACTACACACTATTTTATACATAAGAAAGACACTTTGTTCATAAATGAAATCTCATGGATACCATTGGGTCAACACAACTA
>NW_027468685.1:2146521-2166521 GCF_046254945.1 Alosa pseudoharengus
TCTCTCTCTCTCTCTCACACGCTCACACAGACACACACACACACACACACACGCTCCACTTTGCCTTTGTAAGTATCTGATGGTAAGAAGGAGGACTGTGACTATGGAACATTGGGTCATTCCGTGTGAAATCACCCAATTTCAGCGCAATTTGGCAGGTGACCCTCTCCGAAAAAATCTGAAAAAAATCACAGGTGTTTGTAGACCAAATCCATGCATAGATCTTAAATAGTATATCTGTATAACTAATCGTTGCAAAACTACAGCCCTTTGAAACTTCAAGTCATTTTAAGCATTGTGGTGAACAATCCTTTTTGTTCAACTTCCAGCATTATTGGCTCTTTTGGTATTTCACACACATTAGTGAAACTATGTGAATAGAAGTAAATTTTCCTGTTGAATTAAAAAATCCAATCGGATCAGACATATCTTGTATACTTTCCCCTCTGCAAAGCTCTGAAAATGGCTATAAATTCATAATGTGAAAAGACATCATCACCTTTGAGGGCTTCTCATTCAAAAAGTATGTGACACAAATTCATCAGATTTTTTTCCTACACATATATGTATTATAAGGTCCTGTCCATGCATTAACTTTGGTTGTTATCATTTTCATATTTTCAGAGCATTTTTTTAAAATTGGGCTTGATTTTCAAAAAGCCTGTTTTCATCTTCTCATTTCACCACGTGGACAGTTAACAGGATTTTTTTTAATTTTACCATATATCATTCTGTATGTGAGGATCATCTGCCCAAAATTAGGGCTTGTTGCTGAGTTTCTTCATTGAGATAAGATTTTTTTTAAATATTGTCTATAAATCCACTGAATTTGTACTGGATCTGCAGTACCACTTTGCACCACATGTGGTGCTCTTTTAATACAATGGAAGTCAATGGAAGAGTAAGAGAGTCACTTGTTTGCTGCACATATCCAATCTAAACACACAGTTTATGGTTCATAGTTGAATTGGTCCAAATAATTATTGCAACATGAACAACATACTACTCATACATAAATCTTATTTAGAGAAAATAAACTGATCAAGTAAATTATACACACATAAGACTGACTGGTCATCATACATGCAGCAAGAGGATTTAGCATAATTACCATCTTTGTAATGAGTTTTCTACACAAGCTTCAACCTATCAGTGCCTTTGTGAGCACTTTAATAATTTTTAGCCAGCTGGTTAGGCAAAGTCTATATTCATCGTCATGCTTGGGATGCAGTCCTCTGTGATACATAGACAAAGAGCATCAAGATGGAGATCAGTGCTTTAACAAACAATCAAACAATGGGTTTCTAAAATTCAGTTCATCAAGGTATTTCACTTGATGAAGATGACCATGTGTGTTTCCATCACAAGTATTCATAACAAGGTTTGAGGACTCGTGGATCCAAGAGGCATTTGTAAAAAGATGATAAATCTTTAGTATTGATTTTTCTGCATCTGACAATGCACTGAATTTTAGAAACCCCTCTTTACTTGAACTATATGAACCATAAACTTTGTGTTTAGATTGGATATGTGCAGCAAACAAGTGACTCTCTTACTCTTCCATTGACTTCCATTGTATTAAAAGAGCACCACATGTGGTGCAAAGTGGTACTGCAGATAAAGTACAAATTCAGTGGATTTATAGACAATATTTGTAAAAAATCTTATCTCAATGAAGAAACTCACCAACAAGCCGAAATTGTGGACAGATGATCCTCACATACAGAATGATATATGGTAAAATTAAAAAAAATCCTGTTAACTGTCCACGTGGTGAAATGAGAAGATGAAAACAGGCTTTTTGAAAATCAAGCCCAATTTAATAAAAATGCTCTTACAATATGATAATGTTAACAACCAAAGTTAATGCATGGACATGACCTTATAATCCATACATGAGTGGGAAAAAAATCTGATGAATTTGTGTCACATACTTTTTGAATGACAAGCCCTCAAAGGTGGTGATGTTTTTTCACATAATAAATGTATAGCCATTTTCAGAGCTTTGCAGAGGGGAAATTACACAAGATACACCTGATTTGATTGGATTGTTTAATTCAACAGGAAAATTAACTTCTATTCACATAGTTTCACTAATGTGTGTGAAATACCAAAAGAGCCAATAATGTTGGAAGTTGAACAAAAAGGATTGTTCACCACGATGCTTAAAATGACTTGAAACTTCAAAGGGCTGTAGTTTTGGAACCATTAGTGACACAGATATATTATTTAAGATTTATGCATAGGTTTGGTCTACAAACACCTGTGATTATTTTCAGTTTTTTGGGAGAGGGTGACCTGCCAGCCACTGGGTGATTTGACACGGAATGACCCCATTGAGTAATAACATCATTCACTAACATTCACATTCTGTCCGTGGTTCAGACAGCGCCCATTTGTTTCTGCTGTGCAATATAGAGGATCAGTGTGTGTGTATGTGTGTGTGTGTGTGTTGTGTGTATGACTGTGTGTTAGGTTGTGTTTGTATGTGTGTGTGTGTGTGTGTGTGTGTCTTGTCTGAGATGCTCTCCTCTTTGCCAGCCCCTGCATTATGTTTGGCACACTCTGCCACTGCTCCCTTGCACCACACACACACACACACACACACACACACACACACACACACACACACACACACACACACACACACACACACACACACACACACACGTCTCTTTCTCTGTTGTGTCTGTGTGTCTTAATCTCCTTCTCACCCTGCCGGGGTGTATGTTTGTGTGTGCGTGTGTGTGTGTGTGTGTGTGTGTGTGTGTGTGTGTGCCTGTCCCTGTAGCCAGAAAAAGACCAAGAGGATATCTAATGACTCCCTAATTATCCATGCAGTGAAGTGGCATCCCCTCTTTCTTTCTATTTCTCTCTTTCTATTTCTCTCTCTCTTTCTCTCGCCCCCCCCCCCCACCTGTCTCTCTGATGACACCCCTCCCCTCTTCCTGGCGGCTTCTCTCTCCCTCTCACTCCATTTCTCCCTCTCTCTCTCACACACACACACACACACACACAAACACACATAGACACACACACAGACACAGACACATCGTGGGGGCCTATTAGAGAGCTTAGTACACGATTATCGTGGGGGCCTATTAGAGAGCTTAGTACACGATTATCGTGGGGGCCAATTAGAGAGCTTAGTACACGATTATCGTGGGGGCCAATTAGAGAGCTTAGTACACGATTATCGTGGGGGCCAATTAGAGAGCTTAGTACACAATCATTGTGTTTCCTTCTCTTATAGGGGACCAAGCAGCACAACTGGTTAAGGACATTTTGTTTCAGTATTTATTATTGGGGCTAAGCACTGATGCTTGCTTAGGTGATGGGAAGATAGATGGGAAGATAGATAGATAGATAGATAGATAGACTGTATTGTCAAAAGTATTGGGTCACCTGCCTTGACTCACATATGAACTGAAGTGACATCCCATTCATAATCCATAGGGTGGATGAACTTGACTGGCCTGCACAGAGTCCTGACCTCAACTCTATAGAACACCTTTGGGATGAATTTGTGACCTCACAAATGCGCTTCTGGAAGAATGGTCAAAAATTCCCATAAACACACTTCTAACCCTTGCTGAAAGCTGTTATAGCTGCAAAGGGTGGACCGACGTCCAGTGTTCAAATTATACCGTGAGCTTCGGGGGGTACAGCTATTTCCATTGGTGGCGTCACTCTCCATTTTACATAGGCTTACACATGATTTAACACTTGGTTCACAGTAAATTTTCCTTCGAAATATACTGGTAGGTTAGCCTAGAAATCTAGACGCGCCCCTAGCGGCAGCAAATTACATTTGCTGCCAGGGCTAGTCTAGCAACTCTCCGTTGGTTTGTGAGCTCCAGAAATCGAAACTCAATTAGGCCAATGAAATCGTGTATAGAGTCGTTAGGTGGGCTTAAAAGAGAATCCCGGTGTGATTTTGACCTAAAGTGTTTTGAAACATGATACCGAGTGTGAACGTATGTCTCATAGCCCATCTCGGCTTGTCCCCTGCACTCCGAAATCTGGCGCTAGTTAGCCGATGCTACCAACAAGGCGGTCAATGGTGGTGCCTCGGCATCGGCATAGCCATGCAAATAAATCACTGTTTTACCATTTACGAGGCTCAATGTATCTCCACACTTCATTGGTAGACTTCCGAGGGCCCTGACATTTAAAACGAGACATTGAGAACTTTGAAAAAGCACTGGTAGTTTACTTACAAGACGATTTATACAGACAGTATCTTCACGAAGTTTAGCGTTTGCAGCCATCTTGAATTTAGTCACGATAAGTCGAGCGACGAGTAAGAATGAACAGGTATGATAAGGGATCAGATTCCAAAAATAATTCTGTGGAAATGCATGGATTACAGTTTCTTCCAGTAGCAGCAACTGGAATCCATGCATTTCCACGGAATACGTTCACACTCGGTATCATGTTTCAAAACACTTTAGGTCAAAATCACACCGGAATTCTCCTTTAACATAATGATCGATGGCAGGGTTGCAACTGTTTGGCTTGAATTCCCTGCTACTTGAAAACAAATAAGATGGATGTTGCTGTTGGCGAACAGTGTGACATGAGTTAAGCTTTTATTAAGTTGGCAAACGTTTGAACTAGCCAACTAGCTCCGCTGGTGGGAAACGCATGGGACTCATAGCGCTGCCGCTGTCCTATTGCGTGCAGAGGGAATTTGAAAGACAACTGATTATCCCGCCCCTCGGACTGAGCACTGCGAACGGTGAGTGCCCAGACCCTACATTTAAAAGTGGGTCTGGCTCGTCAGGCTACCGGTAGGTCATATGACCTTGGCTGGCTGGCCGACCAATTAAAAGAAACGAATCATACTAGCAAGCACAATATACCTTACACGTTATGGGAAGGGTTGAATTGGGTAAACACTGTTTCAAGGTGCGCCCTGTGCGTAAAATTGCGCGCCACAGTCAAAAAGTAGTGCAATGCAAACATGGAAATGCATACAGACCAATAGCACGGAAAATGGCAAACATACAACTAAGACCCAGAGTTGTTTACAGATGGGCCACAGAAAGTCTCCCGTTTAATAGCCAAGTTCACCTAGCCTAATACAAGGCCAGCCTTTGGTTCATTTGATTAGTTTTTCTTGGATAGCCTAAGCCTACCAAACATCAAGCAAATAAAAAAAAATGACTTGTTCACTGTTGGAAAACTAGCCTAGTGCATTGTGCGCCTGGTGTTATATCACAAAACGTTTGTGCAGCGATACGCTTTTAAGAAAGGCTGATCTCTGATGGCAACGAGGAGACATTTCAGGTCCAATTGATTATTATACGTCACGTAGCGTTTCAAACAAACTGCAGGTAACGTTGCAATTATGGGTGTATGGGCATTGCTTAAAAAAGGTTGAGAACCACTAATCTACATGCGAAATTCCCTGAATATTAGTGCAAATTCCCTCATTTATTTAGACATTAAGAATGAAATGAAAAATGATAAATCGGCTCATTAAATCTCTCCCTGTGTCAGTATATCTATGGAACTCTTCCTACGGTGTCAGTATATCTATGGAACTCTTCCTACGGTGTGTGATTGGAGGCCTGATTTTTAAGCTAAGCAGCAGCGATGGTCGTGGCCGCTGAGTGGAAGGGAGACCTCCAGTTAAACCATGATCTTGCTACTCAATGTTTTTCTAAGGTTGGCTATCACTATGTTACAAAGGCAGTGAAATATTAGACAAATGTATGGCCAGTTGGCCACCGCTTGTTAACCCATTCGTATATCAGGCTTTTGCAGCCTACACTGTGCATTTGTTTTAATTCGTCAGTATTATATCATAGCAAAGAACACAGTCTGAACGTACCAGAGAAATGGTACAGCCCAATGGGGGTGAGGGTTTGAAAATCGTATTTCATTAGATTATATCCTGAATTGTTGGTATGTGATGGCAATGCTGCATTTAATTACATGCATTATTGGATAACATTACATTTTATTAATTTTTTCAGTACCCCCCAAACTATTATTTTCATCTCTTTTTGGAGGGTCCAAGTCTCATCTAGGGGGGTCGGTCCCCCCAATACCCCCCATAATTCGAACAATGCCGACGTCATATTAAACCCCATGTATTAAGAATGGGATGTCGCTTAAGTTCATATGCGAGTCAAGGCAATATAGTGTAGATAGATAGATGGATAGAGCCTGTTGCATTGAAAGGGAGTCTGCACATGGTTGGCTGAACCTGATCTATTCTATTCTATTCTACTCTACTCATGTCTACTCTACCTGATCCTCACATGGTTCTGGGATGCAGACGGCTCTACTCTACTCTATTCTGCTCATCTCTACTCTACTCTACTATACTCATCTCTACTCTACTCATCTCTACTCTACTCATCTCTACTCATCTCTACTCTACTCTACTATACTCATCTCTACTATACTCATCTCTACTCTACTATTCTCATCTCTACTCATCTCTACTCTACTCATCTCTACTCTACTCTACTCTACTCTACTCTACTCTACTCTACTCATCTCTACTCTACTCTACTATACTCATCTCTACTATACTCATCTCTACTCTACTATTCTCATCTCTACTCATCTCTACTCTACTCATCTCTACTCTACTCTACTCTACTCTACTCTACTCATCTCTACTCTACTCTACTCTACTCTACTCTACTCTACTCATCTCTACTCTACTCATCTCTACTCTACTCATCTCTACTCATCTCTACTCTACTCTACTCTACTCATCTCTACTCTACTCTACTCATCTCTACTCTACTCATCTCTACTCTACTCTACTGTACTCTACTCTACTCTACTCATCTCTACTCTACTCATCTCTACTCTACTCTACTCATCTCTACTCTACTCTACTCATCTCTACTCTACTCTACTGTACTCTACTCTACTCTACTCTACTCATCTCTACTCTACTGTACTCTACTCTACTCTACTCTTCTCTACTCTACTCTACTCTACTCTACTCATCTCTACTCTACTCTACTCTCTACTCTACTCTACTCATCTCTACTCTACTCTACTCATCTCTACTCTACTCGTCTCTACTCTACTCTCTACTCTACTCATCTCTACTCTACTGTACTCTACTCTACTCATCTCTACTCTACTCTACTCATCTCTACTCTACTCTACTCTACTCTACTCTCTACTCTACTCATCTCTACTCTACTCTACTCATCTCTACTCTACTCTACTCATCTCTACTCTACTCATCTCTACTCTACTCTACTCTATTCTACTCATCTCTACTCTACTCTACTCTACTCTACTCTACTCATCTCTACTCTACTCTACTTATCTCTACTCTACTCTACTCGTCTCTACTCTACTCTCTACTCTACTCTACTCTACTCTACTCTACTCATCTCTACTCTACTCTACTCATCTTTACTCATCTCTACTCTACTCTACTCATCTCTACTCTAATCTACTCTACTTATCTCTACTCTACTCATCTCTACTCTACTCTACTCATCTCAACTCTACTCTACTCATCTCTACTCTACTCTACTCTACTCTAATCTACTCTACTTATCTCTACTCTACTCTACTCTACTCTACTCTACTCTACTCATTTCTACTCTACTCTACTCATCTCTACTCTACTCATCTCTACTCTACTAATCTCTACTCTAC
Source organism: Alosa pseudoharengus (assembly GCF_046254945.1). Classification (NCBI taxonomy): domain Eukaryota; kingdom Metazoa; phylum Chordata; class Actinopteri; order Clupeiformes; family Clupeidae; genus Alosa; species Alosa pseudoharengus. The sequence continues at coordinate 2,154,169 of NW_027468685.1, forward strand.
TCATCTCTACTCTACTCTACTCTACTCTACTCTACTCATCTCTACTCTACTCTACTCATCTCAACTCTACTCTACTCATCTCTACTCTACTGTACTCTACTCTACTCTACTCATCTCTACTCTACTCTACTCATCTCTACTCATCTCTACTCTACTCTACTCTACTCATCTCAACTCTACTCTACTCATCTCTACTCTACTCTACTCTACTCATCCCTACTCTACTCTACTCTACTCTACTCTCTACTCTACTCTACTCTACTCATCTCTACTCTACTCTACTCATCTCAACTCTACTCTACTCATCTCTACTCTACTCTACTCTACTCTACTCTACTCATCTCTACTCTACTGTACTGTACTCTACTCATCTCTACTCTACTCATCTCTACTCTACTGTACTCTACTCCGTTCTGCTCCGCTCTGCTCTGTAGGTTGGTGGAGACTGGAGACTGCTGTGCATGTATGGAGGGAGCCTGTAAGGGCAGCAGTGACGTTTCTATAGAGGCTTCTCCCAGGCCAAATCAGAGCCAGATCAGAGCCAGATCAGAGCCACATCAGAGCCACATCAGAGCCACATCAGAGCCAGATCAGAGCCAGATCAGAGCCAGATCAGAGCCAGATCAGAGCCAGATCAGAGCCACATCAGAGCCACATCAGAGCCACATCAGAGCCACATCAGAGCCAGATCAGAGCCAGATCAGAGCCACATCAGAGCCACATCAGAGCCAGATCAGAGCCACATGGGCTGTGTTCATGTGTTGTGGCTGTGTTTGGCTTTGCCATGCGTGGGGCTCCTATGTGTAATTGTGACCTTGAGTGCTGGTTTAACAAAAGCATGTGATGAATGCATGTGTAGACCCTGTTACTGTAAGAAGGCAAACAAATGCACTTTTCTGCTGCGTCGCTCGGCACTCTCACGATTCCCATTCAGTGCAGCAAAGGGTCTCTGCGCGTGTCAAGGATCCCCCGGCACATTGGAGTGGCTGTTCAGGGTTGGGAAGTTGTTGTGGGGGCGTCTGTTTTACCCGTGCCCACACACAGACTCCTGCGTGCCTGCCGCCTAGTGCGCCTCACCATACGAGGTGTGTGTGTGTGTGTGTGTGTGTGTGTGTCAAGGTGTGTGTGTGTCAAGGTCTGCTGCTTTCCATTCTCTCTCTCTCTCATTCACACTTATTCTCTCTCTCTCTCATTCTCTCATTCTGAGTGTTTTCATAAGCAGATGGTGGCGAGTGGTAAAGATTTCAGCTCCAAGGCCACATCACACTTCTGACTTAACAATCCTCATCCTCATCAGAGACCGTGAGCTTTCAACGAGGTCCTCTTGCTCTGGCTTCATGTGATGTGACTAACATGATGTTTGTGTTGTTGAGGTGAGGTGTTATGATGAGGTGTGTGTATGTAAAGAGTGTGAGTGTGTGTGTGAGTGTGTATTTTGGCTGCTATGTAAAACCCAACAGGTGAAGGAGGTCAGTGGAGAAGAGGAGGCTGAGGCTTTAATAGAGTATGTGTATGTGTGTGTGTGTGAGTGTGTGTGTGTGTCTGTGTGTGTGTGAGAGTGTGTGTGTGTGTGTCTGTCTGTCTGTCTGTCTGTCTGTCTGTCTGTCTGTCTGTGTGTGTGTGTGTGTGTGTGTGTACTAGGGCTGGGACAACGTGTCGACGTAATCGATGACGTCGACGCAAAAAATACGTCGACGCAAAATATGAGCGTCGATTCGTCAACATAACGTGTGCTGCTAAATATTTTTAATTTTACACCTTCAGTGTTTGCCATACGTTGACTAATCTGTGGCTGGGCACCACAAAATCAAAACCGTCCACCACACATTGATGTTCTATGTTGTAGGCCTACTATTTAAATTAAAGATAAGAAAATAATTTCATTGAGCTGCACATTACTCACACAGCCTTTCCTCGCCCCGCCCGCTCTCTCTCGTAACGAGCCCGCTGCTCCTCCTCTGCATGTGCATTTAACAAATTATTCACGATTGTTGAAGGATAGTGGGCTAAATTGCTATTAAATCCGCTTAGCATCGTGACCATGCTGCGCAAATTTGTTCAAAACTGCAGCATTAAAGTTAAAGTAAACTCTGCTAAGGTCTTATCACAACATAGTACATTGAGGAGACTAAACTAAGTTAAGTTACAGTATGCAATCAAGCAGTATCTCAAAGCTAACGTTAAAATACTGTTTGGATGTCAAGTTTAGCATGCTTACTTGCAGCTGCTTGTATTCGTTACTCAGGCTCATTTTATTGACTCTGAATGTTTGCAAAATCCCGATGTAAATGGAAAAGTGTTTTCCAAGACTCAAAAGTGCTTGTCCAAAGGAGAAGTACGAACCGTTATTTGAACTAACTACGTTATGAATTGCATCCACACATCAGCAGCCTTTTAACTGTGTTAATGTTAATTGCAAGGATTCCCACACGAACGTCTTAAAATGACAGGCACTCAATTAGACATACACTACTGAACTTTATTGAATGCTACCTCTGACTAAGAATGCATTACTTTGCACTTGTATAGTCTTTTATTTTGGAATCTTAAGAGCAATAAACATATATTGCAATGTTAAAGAATTCATGTTTTTTCATTCAGATATGTAAATAAACATGTATAAGTTGCTATTAGTGAATTAATGGGGAGATAATCGATAATCGAATCGAATCGAAATCGAATCGGACTGAAAAAATGAATCGTTAGATTAATCGTTGCATCGAAAAATTAATCGCTAGATTAATCGTTTAAAAAATAATCGTTTATCCCAGCCCTAGTGTGTACGTGTGTGTGTGTGTGTGTGTGTGTGTGTGTGTGTGTGTGTGTGTGTGTGTGTGTCTGTCTGTCTGTCTGTCTGTCTGTCTGTCTGTGTGTGTGTGTGTGGCTTAGCCCTTGGTTATGGTTATGGTATGATATGATGGTATGGTATATGGTTATGGTATGTTATGGTATATGGTATATGGTATATGGTTATGGTTATGGGTATGGTGTATGGTATATGGTATATGGTTATGGTATGGTATGGTTATGTTATGGTATGGTATATGGTATATGGTATATGGAAATATACCTGTTTCTAATCAGGTATTTATTATCTTGAGAATAAAGGGAACCAAACTATCAGGTTCTTGAGGAATCTAGTAGGGACTGGATCCAGAGCACATGTTGAGGAATCTAGTAGGGACTGGATCTAGTAGGGACTGGATCCAGAGCACATGTTGAGGAATCTAGTAGGGACTGGATCCAGAGCACATGTTGAGGAGCCGGTCTGAGTTACAATTCAGCTCCAAGGCCACATCACACTTCTGACTTAAATCAAAGTCAAAGTCAAAGTCAAAGTCTGCTTTATTGTTAATTTCTTCACATGTCAAGACATACAAAGAGATCGAAATTACGTTTCCCACTATCCCACGGTGGAGACAAGACATATTTTACCAATTAGGTCCACAGACAAACATAACATTCAAGTAAACAATATAAAAAAGTAAATAAGAAGGCACATACAATGAAGAAATAAGAGCAGCAAAATTTGGGTTGAAATTGTGCAATTGTGCATACAGTAGACAGTCAATATAATAGTGCAAAAGTCAGGCCAATAAATGGCTGAGGTAGTTCTGTTTGACCTAAGTATGCAAGTGGCATAGTGGTGCAAGTTATGTAAGAGCAGCAGAAGTGTGTTCAGAAGTGTTTTCAGGACAACAGGACAACAACAACAAGTTGCAAAGTGTGCAAGTGTACAAGTGGAGTAGTGCAAGTGGAGTAGTGCAAGGCAGCCATTGTGGGTCCAAAAGTCCAGGATGTTATGTAGCTCAGGGGAGAGGGGGAGAGGGGGGAGAGAGTTCAGCATCCTAACAGCCTGGTGTATGAAGCTGTTGGTGAGTCTGGTGGTGTGGGAGCGCAGGCTTCTGTACCTCTTCCCAGAGGGCAGTAGATCAAACAAATTGTGAGCGGGGTGACTTGCATCATTCATAATTGTGGTCGCCTTGCGGGTGAGGTGGGAGGTGTAAATGTCCTTCAGGGAGGGGAGTGAAGCACCAATAATCCTTCCAGCTGTGTTCACTATGCGCTGCAGGGCTTTCCTGTTGTATTCAGTGCAACTTCCGCCCCATACAGCGATACAGCTGGAGAGGATGCTCTCAATGGTGCCTCGGTAGAATGTGGTCATGATGGCTGGTGGAGCACTTGCTCACCTGAGTTTCCACAGGAACTACAGGCGGCGCTGAGCTTTCTTCGCCAGTGATGCAGTGTTGGTGGTCCAGGAGAGGTCTTCACTGATGTGCACCCCCAGGAATTTGGTGCTGCTCACTCTCTCCACCACAGCACCGTCGATGGTCAGTGGCAGGTGTTGGGTGTGACCTCTCCGGAAGTCAACAACAATCTCCTTGGTCTTGCTGACGTTCAGCAGGAGGTTGTTGTCCCTGCACCACGTGGTCAGAAGGTCGACCTCCAACCTGTATTGAGTCTAGTCGCCCTTGGTGATGAGACCCACCAGAGTTGTGTCGTCAGCAAATTTCACTATGTGGTTGTTGCTGTAGGTTGCAGTGCAGTCATGCGTCAGCAGGGTGAAGAGCAGCGGACTGAGCACGCAGCCTTGGGGGGCCCCCGTGCTCAGTGTGATGCTGCTTGAGATATTGTTGCCAACACGTACTACTTGAGGCCTCTGACAGAGGAAGTCCAGTAGCCAGTTGCAGAGGTAGGTACTGAGTCCCAGTTTGTCAAGTTTGCAGATGAGTTGTTGTGGTATTATGGTGTTGAATGCAGAACTGTCTATAAACAGCAATCTCACATATGAGTCTCTTTTTTCCAGGTGGGTGAGGGCAGAGCAGATTGCATCCTCTGTGGACCGTTTGGCTCGGTATGCAAACTGGAAGGGGTCCAGGGTGGGGGGGAGAATGGATTTGATGTGTGCCATGACAAGCCGCTCAAAGCACTTCATGATAATGGGTGTCAGTGCCACGGGGCGGTAATCATTGAAGCAGGATGGAGCAGTTTTCTTCGGCACAGGTATGATGGTGGCAGCTTTGAAACATGATGGGACGATGGCTTGCTTCAGGGAAGTGTTAAAGATGTCTGTGAAGACATCCTTAAGCTCCTCAGCGCAGTCCTTCAGCGCACAACCTGGGATGTTGTCTGGGCCTGCTGCTTTGAGGGTGTTGATAGCAGCAAGTGTCCTCTTCACGCTGTCGGCAGAGAGGCACAGGGGCTGCTCGTGTGGAGGGGGAGGGGTCTTCTGTGGGTAGGTGCTGTTTTGTGCTTCAAAGCGAGCAAAGAAGCGGTTCAGATTGTTGAGCAGAGGGATGTTGCTCTCACAGCTCTGTGGTGCAGGCTTGTAGTCCGTGAGGGCCTGAATGCCCTGCCAAAGGCTTTGTGTGTTCCTGCTGTCTTTGAAGTGGGTGGTTATCTTGTGAGTGTATTCCTTTTTTGATTCCTTGATGCCACGGGACAGGTTGGCTCTCGCTGTTCTCATGCCAGCTTCATCCCCAGCACTGTAGGCTTTGTCTCTGGCCCTCAGCAGCCTGAGGACATCCCCTGTCAGCCATGGCTTCCAGTTAGCCCGAGTGATGATGTCTTTTGTGTGGGTCACATCATCAATGCACTTGGTGATGTAAGAGGTTACAGTGTCTATATACTCCTCTATGTCTGTCTGGTTGTTGTAAGTGGCTGCCTGCTTAAACATTTCCCAGTCTGTTGTGTCAAAGCAGTCTTGAAGAGCATCAGAGGCTTCCTCAGGCCACACTTTTACCTGCTTGCGAATCGGTTTGTTTGCTTTCACTCTTTGTATGCGGGCATTACAATCCTCACCCTCATCAGAGACTTGACGTGACTAACATGATGTTTGTGTTGTTGAGGTGAGGTGTTATGATGAGGTGTGTGTGTGTAAAGGTGTTATGATGAGGTGTGTGTGTGTCTGTCTGTATGTCTGTGTGTGTGTGTGTGTGTGTGTGTGTATGTGTGTGTGTGTGTGTGTGAGAGAGAGAGTGTGAGTGTGAGTGTGTGTGTGTGTGTGTGTGTGTGTACGTGTGTGCGTGTGTGAGTGTGTGTTGTACATTTCAGGCTTAGCCCTTGGTTATGGTTATGATATGATATGATATGATTATGTTATGGTATATGGTATATGGTATATGGTATATGGTATGGTTATGGTATGGTATGGTATGGTATGGTATGGTATGGTTATGGTTATGGTATGATATGATATGGTATGATATGATATGGTATGTATGGTATGGTATGATATGATATGATATGATATGATATGGTATGGTTATGTTATGGTATGGTATATGGTATATGGAAATATACTTGTTTCTAATCAGGTATTTATTATCTTGAGAATAAAGGGAACCAAACTATCAGGTTCTTGAGGAATCTAGTAGGGACTGGATCCAGAGCACATGTTGAGGAGCTGGTTTGAGTTACAACTTTGCTGAGCTCAGATTGTGTAATATTGATTAAAAATATGAATTAAACTGTATGAAGTAAACTGAACTGAACTGAATTTTGGGGGGCTGTTTTTGGGGTGCACTTATTAAACGTATTACCAATGGCCACCCTATAGAAGTTACTTTGTTTTTTAAGAAGTCTGCAAACTCTTTGCATCTTAGAGAAGATGCCTGACTGAGTGTGTCAAAAACTGTTTGACGCAGTAGCCTGTCAGTGGTGGAGAACAACATCCTAGTTTCCACAGTTTTCAGCAATTACTTTAGAGAAGTGAATCCTTCTCTCACTCCGAACAGCTTTATTATAGTTTGCTATTTTTTCTTTTAGAATGGCACGGTGAACCTGTAGCTTAGTTTTCCTCCATGTTCTCTCAGCTTTTAAGTCATGGACATTCTCGTTCATCCAAGGAGTCAGTTTGCTACAGGGCCTTTTTTAGTCTTTAACCTGTTTACTGCCAACCGTGCATATATGCCATTAGTGCCCGTGCGTCTCACTGGTCGACACTTTCTCGGACAACACGGCTACAGGGTCTTTTTTAGTCTTTAAAGGAGCCACTCTGTCAACCAGGACACCTAGTTCACTATTGAAGGCCTCTTCACCATTTGGTGAATAGAATGATTGAACATATCTGAATTTATGAAGTCTGCTAGAGCTATGAAGTCTGCTAGAGCTATGAAGTCTGCTAGAGCTATGAAGTGCTGCTAGAGCTATGAACTGCTGCTAGAGCTATGAAGTCTGCTAGAGCTATGAAGTCTGCTAGAGAGCTATGAAGTCTGCTAGAGCTATGAAGTCTGCTAGAGAGCTATGAAGTCTGCTAGAGCTATGAAGTCTGCTAGAGAGCTATGAAGTCTGCTAGAGCTATGAAGTCTGCTAGAGCTATGAAGTCTGCTAGAGAGCTATGAAGTCTGCTAGAGAGCTATGAAGTCTGCTAGAGCTATGAAGTCTGCTAGAGCTATGAACTGCTGCTCTGCTCCAGTGTCCAGGAACCAGGATTTAATTGTAGTTTCGGGATGAATTTTTAAGGCATTTAGTATGACATGAAAAGATACACAATAAAGATCAGACATATTGATATAACTTACCGATATATCAGTGACCTCTATCCCTCTAGAGATGACTAGATCAGTGACCTCTATCCCTCTAGAGACGACTAGATCAGTGACCTCTATCCCTCTAGATCAGTGGCCTCTATCCCTCTAGAGTTGACTAGATCAGTCACCTCTATCCCTCTAGATCAGTGGCCTCTATCCCTCTAGAGATGACTAGATCAGTCACCTCTATCCCTCTAGATCAGTGGCCTCTATCCCTCTAGAGACGACTAGATCAGTGACCTCTATCCCTCTAGAGATGACTAGTTCAGTGATCTCTGTCCCTCTAGAGATGACTAGATCAATGACCTATATCCCTCTAGATCAGTGGCCTCTATCCCTCTAGAGAGGACTAGATCAGTGGCCTCTATCCCTCTAGAGAGGAATAGATCAGTGACCTCTATCCCTCTAGATCAGTGGCCTCTATCCCTCTAGAGAGGACTAAATCAGTGACCTCTATCCCTCTAGATCAGTGGCCTCTATCCCTCTAGAGATGACTAGATCAGTCACCTCTATCCCTCTAGAGATGACTAGACCAGTGACCTCTAGAGATGACTAGATCAGTGACCTCTATCCCTCTAGAGACGACTAGATCAGTGACCTCTATCCCTCTAGATCAGTGGCCTCTATCTCTCTAGAGATGACTAGATCAGTCACCTCTATCCCTCTAGATCAGTGGCCTCTATCCCTCTAGAGATGACTAGATCAGTGAACTCTAGAGATGACTAGATCAGTGACCTCTATCCCTCTAGAGACGACTAGATCAGTGACCTCTGTCCCTCTAGAGATGACTAGTTCAGTGATCTCTATCCCTCTAGAGATGACTAGATCAATGACCTATATCCCTCTAGATCAGTGGCCTCTATCCCTCTAGAGAGGACTAGATCAGTGGCCTCTATCCCTCTAGAGAGGAATAGATCAGTGACCTCTATCCCTCTAGATCAGTGGCCTCTATCCCTCTAGAGAGGACTAAATCAGTGACCTCTATCCTTCTAGATCAGTGGCCTCTATCCCTCTAGAGATGACTAGATCAGTGACCTCTAGAGATGACTAGATCAGTGACCTCTATCCCTCTAGATCAGTGGTTTTCAACCTTTTTTCAGTGATGTACCCCCTGTGAAATATTTTTTCAGCCAAGTACCCCCTAAACAGCGCAAAGCATTTTTAGTTGAGAAAAAAAGACAGAGCACTGTGCCATCAGTGTCTAATTTATTAAACTTTGGAACTGATGAACACATACAAAATTGCACACACATACCGCTACGCTTCAACCACGACTCCATCGTTTTGAGTTTTGACAGGTGGCATGTGACAGGTTGGGGCGAACCATCCTGGTATGGGGGGGACTCTGGGTTTTTAGGATAATGAAATTGAATAGCCTACTGAAATATAAAATTCATTTTATGAACTTATATTTTCCTGAAATATTTATTAAATAATTGTTTTAAAGTATGTTTGCATGGATTCTACTTTTTAAATATATGTATAGTTTAAAATCTCACATACCCCCTAGAGTGCCTTCATGTACCCCCAGGGGTACGCGTACCCCCATTTGAGAACCACTGCTCTAGATCAGTGACCGCTATCCCTCTAGAGATGACTAGACCAGTGACCTCTAGAGAGGACTAGATCAGTGACCTCTATCCCTCTAGAGATGACTAGACCAGTGACCTCTAGAGATGACTAGACCAGTGACCTCTAGAGATGACTAGATTAGTGACCTCTATCCCTCTAGAGATGACGAGACCAGTGACCACTAGAGAGGACTAGATCAGTGACCTCTATCCCTCTAGAGATGACTAGACCAGTGACCTCTAGAGACGACTAGATCAGTGACCTCTATTCCTCTAGAGCAGTGTTTTTCAACCTTTTTTGTGCCACGGCACACTTTTGACACTTAAAATGTCCCACGGCACACTAACATCCTGTGTGAAGAAAAAATAAACATACCATAGCCTAACATTTCAAATAATACACAGATGGCCTTATTATGGATTCTATGTAAGACCTGCTCAATAAAACAAGCGCCCTCTGTCATTTGTAGGTGACTATATCTAATTTAATTGTTGTTTTGAACTGGATATGTGATGATTCTGTGAATTCTGGATATGGGGCCCCCGTTGTACAATGCCTGCATACCACAAATAGTGCAATCATACAATCAATGAGAGCATGTGGTTCTAAATTCTTTGATGCAACAGTTGCTTTTCTGGACCAGTGAGTGACATTTGGGTAATTTTCTGCGGCACACCTGATGATCTCTCACGGCACACTAGTGTGCCCCGGCACAGTGGTTGAAAAACACTGCTCTAGAGATGACTAGACCAGTGACCTCTAGAGATGACTAGACCAGTGACCTCTAGAGATAACTAGATTAGTGACCTCTATCCCTCTGGAGATGACTAGATCGAGGGTGTTGCCAAGGTTGTGGGTGGACCCTGTAACATACTGCTTTGGCTTTACACTGTCCAAATCATTAAGGAACTTACTGGCTTTAGCATAGATCGATGTACTCGAAGGAAGAGAAGTCGCCAAAATTGAATCTAGTGAACTATATCTTAGGGCTGTCAAAATATAACACGTTAATTTTGATTAATTGCAGAAAGAATAACGTGTTAAAAAGATTAACTCTGATGAATTAATTACAGAAAGAATAACATGTTAAAAACATTAACTCTGATGAATTAATTACAGAAAGAATAACGTGTTAAAAACATTAACTCTGATTAATTACATTCCAAAGTGACCTTTGACCAAGTGCAGTTCTAGCTACAGTGACGGAAAGAGGCAGACGTGTGTGTGTGTGTGTGTGTGTGTGTGTGTGTGTGTGTGTGTGTGTGTCCATTCTCCTGGGGGTAACCTTTGGATTAAACCCCTGACCTGGCATAAGCATCATGACCTCACTCACCCTCTCCCCTCACAGGATCACGTAGAGATGGAAATCAATGCCTCTAATTGACCACACACACACACACACACACACACACACACACACACACACACACACACCTCAGCAGCACTGTAAATAACTAGCCTGAGACCCCGTTTACACAGAGGGAAAAGCATATACAGTATTCTCATCCGGTTTGGCCATTTACATGAAAACTAAGGTTTTATCACTGAAAACGATGAAGACATGTTTGTGACCATACACACACACACACACACACACACACACACACTGGAGGTTTTATCGCTGAAGACGATGAAGACATGTTTGTGACCATACACACACACACACACACACACACACCGGAGGTTGTATCGCTGAAGACGATGAAGACATGTTTGTGACACGCTTCACCAGCGTTCTAGCATCAGTCTGAACAGAATGATCCGCTATACCCTGCTACATATAAACATGCCCTGAGAGTGCACACACACATACACACACACACACACACACACCAATACACACACACACACACACACACACACACACACACACACAAACATGCCCTGAGAGTGCACACACACACACACACACACACACATATAAACATGCCCTGAGAGTGCACACACACACACACACACACACACACACACACACACACACACACACACACACACACACACACACACAGGCCCGGAGTGGGTAATCGGGAGAATCAGGAGAATTCCCGGTGGGCTGCTTCACTTTTGGGTCGAGGGAAATATATTGACATTTGCAACGTTAATCTATTTTCTCTTAAAGTTGGCTACACACGTTCGCATTCCATGCCTAACACCGCAGCCTCTGCATGGGTTGTTCTCCCCTCCCAAGAAGAGTTAATTGGTTGGGTCCATATTGCGAAATTGTAAATCATAACAATCCAGGTGTAACTGAAACTTAAACTGTAACTCGAAAGAGAAACAATCGTAAATGTTTTGGTAACTAGGGAATCAGTGTCCATTTCCCCCTGACAACCGACAACGACGTGTGAATTTGGCTGTCACTGTCTTTAGTTGCTCTGAATAACATTACGACTGAGGATAATGAAATAATTGTCACAGGGGTAGAGAGAAATAAAAACATTTTATTCTCAAGCTGACGAACACAACGAGACGTTCTAGAAAGAAGATCTGGGACATGAAAACAGAAATAAACACTTTAAATAGCTGGGTGATGAGCACACAAGACGCAATAATCAATGGCAGGAAACGAATGCTTGCTAAAATAACGAGGCGAAGAGAATGCAAGAGGGCTGGCATGGATGCAAGTGACAGTCATAGGTAGGTTATCCTAGGTTGTTGACTTACGACAGCGTTACGTGTGGGTTATCCTAAGTTGTTGACTTACGACAGCGTTACGACAGCGTTACGTGTGGGTTATCCTAGGTTGTTGACTTACGACAGCGTTACGTGTGGGTTATCCTAGGTTGTTGACTTACGACAGCGTTATGTGTGGGTTATCCTAGGTTGTTGACTTACGACAGCGTTACGTGTGGGTTATCCTAGGTTGTTGACTTACGACAGCGTTACGACAGCGTTACGTGTGGGTTATCCTAGGTTGTTGACTTACGACAGCGTTACGTGTGGGTTATCCTAGGTTGTTGACTTACGACAGCGTTACGACAGCGTTACGTGTGGGTTATCCTAGGTTGTTGACTTACGACAGCGTTACGTGTGGGTTATCCTAGGTTGTTGACTTACGACAGCGTTACGTGTGGGTTATCCTAGGTTGTTGAGTTACGACAGCGTTACGTGTGGGTTATCCTAGGTTGTTGACTTACGACAGCGTTACGTGTGGTCTGATGCAGTTATATTTTTTTCTTAAGTTACGTTACACGTGAATCATTTGAGTTACAAGCGTATTTTACGATAGGCATACGATATGCGTAAGGT
>NW_027468685.1:2169021-2174021 GCF_046254945.1 Alosa pseudoharengus
CCGGGCATTGCAATAGATGCATCGCATGAGAGACAATAATGCTCGGATTACACGGTGGTATCTGTCGTTACAGCCTTATAAGTTCACTGTCCAGTACAAGGCTGGAAAGGACAATGTGACTGCTGATTTCTTGTCCCGCCTCTACGAGGAGGGTCAAGCTTGAGTAGGGGGGTTTGTGACGCCGTGGCTGGACTTGGGTTCATAAGGTACATGTGTTCAAACTATTAATATTCATTGCCATGGACTGTGTTGCGTTTGAGTGTGTGGTTGAGTTTGTGTGTGTTTAGCCGATGGATGCATACATGACGTTGAATCACACCAAACATTTTCCCTACGCATTCAGGCTCATTTCATTCACTTCTATTTCACTCACTCACGGCAAAACTCCGTTTTGTTATGGTAAAATAAGCATTGATTTGGAAACTGCAAAGCCAGTACAAATGTTCTATGATGAGAAGATATGTGAGTGTTGTACGGTGTTTGTGTATTTGGGGTTTCAAAAGTACAACTTCTTACCGTCGCTATGGCCGGTGATTTCCCGCTCCCGATACGGGATGACCATATGGAAGGGTGCGTTCGCGAACGACGCACTTGCGTCCTTGCTAAATCAATTATTGTTAGTCGACTCTGTATTTGTATGTAATGGCATGTGTCCATGCATTGATATTATTAAGTAGGCCTAATGTGTTCTTATTGTGTACCGGTACCCTTTTAACTTTGTTTGATGTGAATTTATGATATTATGAGTCGACAAACTACTTTTTAACAGTGAGTGTGTATGAGTGTGTGTGTATTTTGTATGTGTGTGTGAGTGTGTGTGTATTTTTGTGTGTGTGCATGTGTGTGTGTGTTGTGTATTTTGTATGTATGTATGTGTGTGTGTGTGTGTATGAGTCAGAGAGGCCACTGCCTCGGCGAGCATAGTGTCAGAGAGCTGAGCGCGGCACCTTATATAAGAGCTAATTGCAGAGTAATCTTCTGCTCACACAATAGAGCTTTGGCTAATCACTCATTAGACACAGAGTAATGTGCAGCTTATGGGGCCTTCGCCAGTTCAGAATGCCCCCACAACCCCCCCCCCCCAGAACCCTCCCCCCCAGAAAACCCCTCAAGGCATTTTACAGATGCAGGAGGGTGTGGGGGGGGGGGGGGGGGGTCACTGTAGGCTGTCGACTTCAGGAAGGAGATAGAACAGAGAAATAGAACAGAGAGAGACTGCGAGAGTAGAGGCTGAGGAACCCAGTAGAACGGAGATGGACTAGAGGCTGAGGAACCCAGTAGAACACAGATGGACTAGAGGCTGAGGAACCCAGTAGAACGGAGATGGACTAGAGGCTGAGGAACCCAGTAGAACAGTAGAACAGAGATGGACTAGAGGCTGAGGAACCCAGTAGAACACAGATGGACTAGAGGATGAGGAACCCAGTAGAACAGAAATGGACTAGAGGCTGAGGAACCCAGTAGAACAGTAGAACACAGATGGACGAGGGGTCTAGTTGGGAGGGCCATTAGAGGATCCATTATGGAGTGTGTCACGGCCCTTAGAGAACATCCAGACATCCTACCGCTCTGAAGAGAACTCATTTGCCACTTTCAATTCTCTCAGCGCTCTGTTCAGTATAATTATATATACTCTTTTGGGAAATTTGGCCTCTGCATTTATCCCAATCCGTGTGAATTAGTGAAACACACACAGCACACAGTGTACACACAGTGAGGTGAAGCACACACTAATCCCGGCGCAGTGAGCTGCCTGCAACAACAGCGGCGCTCGGGGAGCAGTGAGGGGTTAGGTGCCTTGCTCAAGGGCACTTCAGCCGTGCCTACTGGTCGGGGTTCAAACCGGCAACCCTCCAGTTACAAGTCCGAAGTGCTAACCAGTAGGCCACGGCTGCCCCCAATCATCCTGTTCATCCCTCTCTCATCCCTCTCTCATCCTTCTCTCATCCCTCTCTCATCCCTCTGTCATCCTTCTCTCATCCCTCTCTCATCCCTCTCTCATCCTCTCAGTACTCTGTTCATCCCTCTCTCATCCTTCTCTCATCCCTCTCTCATCCTTCTCTCATCCCTCTCTCATCCTTCTCTCATCCCTCTCTCATCCCACTCTCATCCTCTCATCCTTCTCTCATCCTCTCATCCCTCTCTCATCCTTCTCTCATCCTTCTCTCATCCTCTCATCCTTCTCTCATCCCTCTCTCATCCTCTCAGTACTCTGTTCATCCCTCTCTCATTCTTCTCTCATCCTTCTCTCATCCCTCTCTCATTCTTCTCTCAGTACTCTGTTCATCCTGAAATAATTCATCGCTGAACTAGCGCTCAACTAAGCAGAATACATGACTAGCCAGTTTGGCAAATTGACACCAGCACACACACACACACACACACACACACACACACACACACACACACACACACACACACACACATTTACACACGCACACACTCAAACATGTAAATTGTTTCATATTTCAGCAGGCGGTAAATATTGGTTCACAGGCAAGTGAGGCCACAACAGTTGGTCAGTAAACATTAAGCCCACTGAACGATAAACAAAAACACAAACATGAGCACCGAGAGAGGAGACGCGTGGGCCTGATTGGGCCTGTGCTTACGCCTGATTGGGCCTGATTGGGCCTGTGCTTACGCCTGATTGGGCGATAAGGCGATGAGAGGCGGATCTGATGGTGGCCATGGTGTGAACCCAACTGCAGAACAGGGACCCGCTTATCCCAGAGACGGAGTGGATGGCTTCAGGAGAGTCGAGACGTGTGTGTGTGTGTGTGTGTGTGTGTGTGTGTGTGTGTGTGTGTGTGTGTGTGTGTGTGTGAGGGGATTCTGTATGAATGACTAGGTCTAGTGGGGAGAGGCAAGGCTCATTGGTATGCGTGGAGCAGCACTCGTTGTCATTGCTCGACTTTCCAGAAGTGGCGTCATCTCGGAGCCATGATGCTAAGCGGATACTGGCGCACCACCCCGACGGGCACCACCCCACACACACACACACACACACACACACACTCCCTCCCATTCATTGTCTTTATGACTCAGGGGAGACGGTAGTCCTGTGAGAGTTTGCCAGCATCCGAGAGGAGACTCTTGCTCAGATGTGTGTGTGTGTGTGTGTGTGTGTGTGTGTGTGTGTGTGTGTGTGTGTGTGTGTGTGTGTGTGTGTTTAGGAGACTCTTGCTCTGATTGCATTAGAGTTCCTGGTGGTCCATTAGCTTCCAAACACAACGCCACCCCTTTACTTTTTCATGGAGCTGGTGGTACGCACTAATCTACACACACACACACACAGACACACACACACACAGAATCAATGCTCATCTGTTTAGCTGTAATCCCCAATTATGCGCCAGCCTGAGAGATGAGATGCAAATGAGGAGATGAAGAGAGGACAGAAAGAGCCGCTATCATATCAGACAAACATGCCCTGTGTGTGTGTGTGTGTGTGTGTGTGTGTGTGTGTGTGTGTGTGTGCCTGCTGAGGGAAAACACACATTTTCTTCTGTTTCGCTCTAAAGCCGCTTCTCAAACATGCCCCTCTGCGGAGAAACAGACACACTTCTCTGTCTCTGTCTTCTGAAGAACATGCCCTGTGTGTGTGTGTGTGTGTGTGAGAGCCTCAAACATGCCCTGTGTGTGTGTGTGTGTGAGAGGACAGAAAGAGACAGGCTGCTTCTCTGTCTCCGTCTTCTGAAGACTGCCTCAAACACACACACACGCTGGGGTGACAGAGGTGTGTGTCTGCTCCTGTGTGTGAGAGAGAGGACAGAAAGAGACAGGCTGCCTCAAACATGCCCTGTGTGTGTGTGTGTGTGAAGACTGCCTCAAACATGCCCTGTGTGTGTGTGTGTGAGAGAGGACAGAAAGAGACAGGCTGCCTCAAACATGCCCTGTGTGTGTGTGTGAGAGAGGACAGAAAGAGACAGGCTGCTTCTCTGTCTCTGTCTTCTGAAGACTGCCTGAAACGTGCCCTGCTGGTCTAATACTGACCATCCTCAAACGTGCCCTGCTGGTCTAATCCTGACCATCCTCAAACGTGCCCTGCTGGTCTAATCCTGACCATCCTCAAACGTGCCCTGCTGGTCTAATCCTGACCATCCTCAAACGTGCCCTGCTGGTCTAATACTGACCATCCTCAAACGTGCCCTGCTGGTCTAATCCTGACCATCCTCAAACGTGCCCTGCTGGTCTAATACTGACCATCCTCAAACGTGCCCTGCTGGTCTAATACTGACCATCCTCAAACGTACCCTGCTGGTCTAATACTGACCATCCTCAAACGTACCCTGCTGGTCTAATCCTGACCATCCTCAAACGTGCCCTGCTGGGCTCGCGGTCTAATCCTGATCCTGATCCTGATCCTGATCCTGATCCTGATCCGCTGTGCACCTCATCTCCTCTGCTTATTTTCCATTAGTGCCACATGTGTTTCTTCAGGGATACGAGGGGAGATCTGGGTGTCATTTCTATCCAATGTGCAACCTCGGAGTCACATTCTCCCGTTGATTACTCACCACACACTCCGAGAAAGGACACACTCTGCAACACAAACACCGGTCTTTCTATGAGTGTGCGACTGTGGGGGCAGCAAAGTCACGGAAGGTTTTACACTCGCTCGAGCACAAAGCAGGCAGAAGTGAAACGACTATTAAAAGAATCCTCCGTAAGCATGCAGACACATGGGCTTTGGGTGATGTTTATCTGCCACTGAGCCAGATAGGGTATATTCTATTATCCCTCACCAGTACAAATCTTTTGCGTTTGTTATTTCTTAAATGTAGTTCTGTCTTGGTGTCACGGGTACGCTGGCGACTACGCCGCTCCGTCCGCTATTGTCTTTGTTGTCTATGTGTCATTGACAATGTCTTATATGTGGAGTGCTTTGGGTTGCACTCTGTGCACGTTAAATGCGCTATACAAATAAAACTGACTTGACTTGACTTGACTTGACAGTAAACAACCTTATGAATTTGGAATGTTTGGAGTGTTCACCG
>NW_027468685.1:2186521-2261521 GCF_046254945.1 Alosa pseudoharengus
GACATTTCATTTTTTTTGTGATGTGTCCGTTTAAAGCTAAAAATTAAAATGCCAATAAAGTGGGCAGGCCTAGGTGCTAGACATTTGGATACGAAGCATGCATTATGAAGCTACGAAGTTATGCCACAAATGTTATCTTCATGCTCAAGAGGAAAAACTCAAGTCATGTAGGCTAAATAACATAGGGTAGTGACGTTAACAAAGTGTTTCTTTTTTATCACATTCCTCAGCATATCATTTTAATGAGAGACTTATGATCCATGAGAACGGAGGCTAACGTTAGCCTACATTTCACGCAAATGACAATATGCAGGGTAGCCTAAAGTTAAAGTTGACACTCCATTTGAGTTGTTTGTTTTAAGAAAGAAGACATGGGCTTGCAAGTAACGTTATTGCATAGGCCTACTATAAGGTAGCCTAGCTTATAGCTAATCCGTCATAGGCTCCTGTCCTGTCAGTTAACATCCAGCACAATGCATTTTGTGCATTGTAACGTTATTTCAGTCAATCGTTCAATGTGTGGCCAGCATAGGCTACTTTATCAAAGTACTGTAATTATCCTCTGACCTCAGGGGGAAATGATTGTCCACCCCTGTCCTTATGTACCCTTTGAGTAGGTAATGTTCTCACTAAATCTAAACTAATTGTTTCTGCAGTCGAAGCCCTAACGCTAACATTAGCTTAAGCCTAACCTAACTTTACAGTGACTGGCCACATGTTTAGCCTACCTTCCGTAAAATCCGTTGCTTTTTCATAGGTAAATCGGCTACACCTCTAGATGAAAACAATCCAGACTCGGCTACACCGAAATATTTCGGCAATATGTTTTTATTCTTCATCTTATATCAAGTTCAGCCAGCTTGTTTTCTATGCGCTGTCAGTGTAAACAACTAGTGCTTGTCCTCCGAGTTCGTTCTTGACTACGGTTGTTAGGGACCTGAAACCGGTCTATACTGAATGAATGAATGGCTATAACCCTATTACCTCAACCTGTTCTTGCACTGAAATTGTTTTTTTATTTTACCTTGTCTACATTACACTTTACTCTCCTATTTGTCTATATTATTTATGCTGGTCTCTAGACCTTACTCTTGCACTGTTGGACTAATGTTGGACTACTGTTTGCACCTTCACCATGACACTCACTCCCTTTAGCACCTCACCAGTCCCGGCCCTGTCATTACAAGCGTCTTATGCTTGATCATCCTCAAGCACATTGGACTTTCTTAATGTAACTTATATAGTGTATTTAGTATTTAGTTTTGTTAGTTTTCTTATATGTCTTATCTTCTACTGTCTTTATTGTACGGTGGAGTTTAGTTATGTTTGTAACTATGTTTATACTTATACTTATGTTTACCATTTCTGCTGTAAGTGCATGTTGTGTGTTATGTCTGTATGCTACTGAGACCCTTGAATTTCCCCTTGAGGATCAATAAAGTATCTATCTATCTATCTATCTATCTATCTACCTGTTCCCCAAGTTCCTGTCAGGAGAACTGGTTCAGGGGAGGAATGCTTTCCATAACAATAAGTTCCGCTCTAGAGTGTGCCAGTAACTAGGCAACCATTAAGAGCCTACATTTTTTGTGAAGGAATAAATTGCTTTTGTCCCACAGAAAAAGATGATCTTTAGGACAAAGAGGATATGATTGGTGGCTTACTTCAGTAAAAGTGAAATGCCAGATTCCTGTTGTCTTCTACTCAGCCGGAGGACTCATTTCAATGATTTACCTGCAATTTAGCAACGCAGGGTTACGAGTCATCCAAGAATACAATGGAGCCAAATAGCATTGAATAGGCCCACAGGTGCCTATCTACACAGAGTCCTGGAATTTATGGTGAGCTTGCAGACCCACAAATGGCATTCTCTCTTTTTGTGAACAATGTTTTGTAATATTTATAAAAGACTAAAGACTAAAGGTATTCATAACAGGAAGACATAAACTCATGGAATCCTATAAAACCAAACCTTTCGGATACTTTTCATTGCATCTGTTGTGCGGTTTTGAATCAAGGTTTAGGTGCATGTCATATAATTCAGTTTGAGGGTTCAGGGTTCATGGTGACCAGATTCACCTGCTGCTTTTAGTGATCTCTATGCATAGAGATCACTAATCACCCATCATAGACTGTGTAGATATATAACTAATGCACATGGCCATCATAGACTGTGTAGATACAGTATATAAATAGTGGCCATCATAGACTGTGTAAGGGATAATGTATTGTCCGCCGGTAATTATCAGAAAATAAGTCCCGACAGGGAGAACAGAACCCCGACGCGCAGCGAAAGGGTTTTGCTTCGACCTGAAGGGACTTATTTTCTGATAATTACCGGCGGACAATACATTATCCCACTTATTACACGGCCTAACACAATGAATTTTGCTACCGTTTCGTGTCTTCCGCTGACAAAATAAATAGTTCGCCACACAGATAGAACTTGACAGTTTTAGGTGTTGCCCGGCAACGTCCTACTAGCTTACTTTCCCTTTCAATGAAATTCCATTGCAATAAGCGAACGGAATTCTTCCGGAGGGATATGAAAGACGTTAATCAACCCGTTGCCATTGACAGCTGTGATTATATACTTTGCCGGTGATTTATATAGATTTAACATAGGCCCGAACGTTGGGAAGGCCCATTCATGTGAATGGAACTTTCTGCAGCACTCTGAAGAGCCGTGTAATAAGTAGATATATAAATAATACGCATGGCCATCATAGACTGTGTAGATATATAACTAATGTGTGTGTATTTGTGTGTGTGTGTGTGTGTGTGTGTGTGTTTATACAGTGGAGAGTCAGGGCCCAGGATACCAAGCAGACACACACACACACTGGCAGTGTTGTCTCTGCGTCCCCTCCTCACACACCTCCAATGTCTCCATCTCTGTGCGGGGCGTTCGGAGTGTGAAGCAGCGGGTGAGGCGGCCATGACGGCAGGAGCCTCCTCCTCTCCTCACACCCATCACATGCGTGGGAGTGTGTGCAGCCGCAGGGGTGAGGCAGGTGGTGACGAGGGTGACGAGGGTGACCAGGGTGATGAGGGTGACGAGGGTGGCGAGGGTGACCAGGGTGATGAGGGTGACGAGGGTGACGAGGGTGGTGAGGGTGACGAGGGTGGCGAGGGTGACGAGGGTGACGAGGGTGATGAGGGTGACGATGGTGTGAGTCAGACATAATGGAGGCGCGGGACTCGTGGCCACTAAGGAAGTGAGAGGTGCTCCTTACGGCCCGCGTCATCAGAGGAGAGAAAGACACTACGAGTGCTTTCCACAGAACTAACTCCAGCTCACACACACACACAACACACTGTCAATCCCCTGCTCCAACTTACACACACACAACACACACTGTCAATCACTAACTCCAGCTTACACAACACACACTGTCAATCACTAACTCCAGCTTACACACACACAACACGCTGTCAATCCTCTGCTCCATATCCTAACCACCAATAAGAGCATCTCCGTTACACTTTTGCGGGCGCCAATCACAAGCTGGCTTATCCACCTGCCGGGAGAGCCTGGAGTTTTCACGTCGCTCTGCAAACGCGGTTCGTTGGTCAGATTGATGAATGACTATCCAATTGCGTACAGAGTCATTTGAACTATGCCTGTTGATCACGCCTCTTGTGCAGTAGAAAATACATAGCGGACTCCCCAGACTAATGTTCAACCTTAAAAGATTGAGCCTGGTCTGGTGAAAACCAGACTAAGAGTGTTCAGGAGTCAAACGATGGATAATGCATGTGTGTTTTAGGCAGATGCAGGTCCTATTGCATGTGTGTTTTAGGCAGATGCAGGTCCTATTGCATGTGTGTTTTAGGCAGATGCAGGTCCTATTGCATGCGTGTTCTATTGCATGTTTTAGGCAGATGCAGGTCCTATTGCGTGTTTTAGGCAGATGCAGGTCCTATTGCGTGTTTTAGGCAGATGCAGGTCCTATTGCATGCGTGTTTTAGGCAGATGCAGGTCCTATTGCATGCGTGTTTTAGGCAGATGCAGGTCCTATTCTGTGACTGAAAGTGAAATTGTGCCCTTACTGCATTTAACAGCATTTCCTCGGGGGTGGCTCCCACAAACTGTATTGGTGTTATTGGTGTTGTGTGTGTGTGTGTGTGACTGTATTGGTGTTATTGTGTGGTGTGCGTGTGCGTGTGACTCCCACAAACTGTATTAGTGTTATTGTGTGCGTGTCGGCCGCTATTGATTTCTTAAGGTGCTGAAAACTTTATCAAAAATCGTATGGCAACAATTCATGTGCTATGTTTTTGCATGAGGTTTATTTTGGGCGTTGGCATTGGGCATTCAATTGTTTGAGTACCCACCGACAGAAACATAAATCGGCGCCTGTGACTCACACACGTATTGAACTTTTTCTCACTACACACACACACACATCCAGCACTAGAGATCCCCATGTAGCAGTAGCGTAGCCAGACATGTTCAAACAAACAGGTGGGCACAGAAACAAATGGGTGGATACAGAAACAAATGGGTGGATACAGAAACAAATGGGTGGATACAGAAACAAATGGGTGGGCACAGGCAATTTGACTGAACATAAGAGAGGCCTAGATTAGATGCACCATACAAACATTAATCATATGCATGTTATATTTATGACATAAAAGTGGAATTTATTCAACGCATTTGATCACAGCTGACAAATTACGCAGAAACATTTTCAACCAGAGCAAAACAATGCATGAATGTAGCTTCGGCGCGTCACATGAAACACAATTGAGATAATAGATTGACCATATTGGACAACTGCAAAGCCTTATCATAGGCATGTTACATTCATAACATGAAAAGTAGAACTTATTGAACGAAAATGACAAATTACGCAATCGGCTAAAACATTTTAAACTTGCGCAAAACTGCATGAACTCCGGATCGGTGCGTCGCATAAAACACAAATTGAAGCAACAGATTGACCATTGGACAATCCTACTGCAAAGTCTTTCCATAGGCATGCTACGTTTATGACATAAGTAGAGAGATTATTGAATTTTCGATTTTCTAGGACCCCATGGAAACGCTGTATGATGATGGTATGATGATGACCTGTGACCAGAGTGCAGTGTGAATCTTGGCGTTGATGAGAGGATCATGATGACCTGTGACCAGAGTGCAGTGTGAATCTTGGCGTTGATGAGAGGATCATGATGACCTGTGACCAGAGTGCAGTGTGAATCTTGGCGTTGATGAGAGGCTGACCAGTGAAACAGCTGATTTAGATTGTAGACATACATTTAGATTCTAGACATATATACATTTAGATTCTAGACATACATACATTTAGATTCTAGACATACATTTAGATTCTAGACACACATACATTTAGATTCTAGACATACATACATTTAGATTCTAGACATACATACATTTCGACATACATACATTTAGATTTCTAGACATACATACATTTAGATTTAGATTCTAGACACACATACATTTAGATTCTAGACATACATACATTTAGATTTCTAGACACACATACATTTAGATTCTAGACATACATATCACACATACATTTAGATTCTAGACATACATACATTTAGATTCTAGACATACATACATTTAGATTTCTAGACATACATACATTTAGATTCTAGACACACATACATTTAGATTCTGGACATACATGTTTTTATTATGAATCAGATCGCTGTGTGTGCTGTGTGTGTGTGTGTATGTGTGTGTGTGTGTGTGTGTGTGTGTGTGTGTGTGCTCAACTGCAGTCAGTGCAGCTTTATGAATCAGATCGCTGTGTCTGTGTGTGTGTGTGTGTGTGTGTGTGTGTGTGCTGTGTGTGTGTGTGTGTGTGTGTGTGTGTGTGTGTGTGTGTGTGTGCTCAACTGCAGTCAGTGCAGCTTTATGAATCAGATCGCTGTGTGTGTGTGTGTGTGTGTGTGTGCTGTGTGTGTGTGTGTGTGTGCGGTGTGTGTGTGTGTGTGTGTGCGCTGTGTGTGTGTGTGTGTGTGTGTGTGTGTGCTGTGTGTGTGTGTGTGTGTGTGTGTGTGTGTGTGTGTGTGCTCAACTGCAGTGCAGCGCCGTGTTTAAGGCCATCACCCATTGGGCGGGCGTGTATCTGTATCAGTCATTTTGGTGTGTGTGTTCTCTGGTTGGTGTGTGTTCTCTGGTTGGTTTGTGTTTTCGGATTGGTGTGTGTTCTCTGGTTGGTGTGTGTTTTCGGATTGGTTTGTGTTTTCGGATTGGTGTGTGTTCTTTGGTTGGTGTGTGTTTTCGGATTGGTTTATGTTTTCCGATTGGTGTGTGTTTTCGGATTGGTGTGTGTCAAAGTCAAAGTCAAAGTCAAAGTCTGCTTTATTGTTAATTTCTTCACATGCCAAGACATACAAAGAGATCGGAATTACGTTTCCCACTATCCCACGGTGGAGACAAGACATATTTTACCAATTAGGTCCACAGACAAACATAACATTCAAGTAAACAATAAAAAGTAAATAAGAAGGCACATACAATGAAGAAATAAGAGCAGCAAATTGTGCATACAGTAGACAGTCAATATAATAGTGCAAAGTCAGGCCAATAAATGGTAGTTCTGTTTGACCTAAGTGGCATAGTGGTGCAAGTTATGTAAGAGCAGCAGAAGTGTTGTGTTTTCAGGACAACAGGACAACAACAACAGGTTGCAAAGTGTGCAAAGTGTGCAAGTGTACAAGTGGAGTAGTGCAAGGCAGCCATTGTGGGTCCAAAGTCCAGGATGTTATGTAGCTGAGGGTGGAGGGGGGAGAGAGCTCAGCATCCTAACAGCCTGGTGTTTGAAGCTGTTGGTGAGTCTGGTGGTGCAGGAGCGCAGGCTTCTGTACCTCTTCCCAGAGGGCAGTAGATCAAACAAATTGTAAGCGGGGTGACTTGCATCACTCACAATTGTGGTCGCCTTGCGGGTGAGGTGGGAGGTGTAAATGTCTTTCATGGTGTGTTTTCGGATTGGTGTGTGTTTTTGGACTGGTGTGTGTTTTCGGATTGGTGTGTGTTTTCGGATTGGTGTGTGTTTTCGGGTTGTGTGTTTTCGGATTGGTGTGTGTTTTCGGACTGGTGTGTGTTTTCAGATTGGTGTGTGTTTTCAAGTTGTGTGTTTTCGGATTGATGTGTGTTTTCGGGTTGTGTGTTTTCAGATTGGTGTTTGTTTTCGGACTGGTGTGTGTTTTCGGATTGGTGTGTGTTTTCGGGTTGTGTGTTTTCGGATTGGTGTGTGTTTTCGGACTGGTGTGTGTTTTCGGATTGGTGTGTGTTTTCGGGTTGTGTGTTTTCGGATTGGTGTGTGTTTTCGGACTGGTGTGTGTTTTCGGGTTGGTGTGTGTTTTCGGGTTGGTGTGTGTTTTCGGACTGGTGTGTGTGTTTTCAGGTTGGTGTGTGTTTTCGGATTGGTGTGTGTTTTCGGACTGGTGTGTGTTTTCCGGTTGGTGTGTGTTCTCGTATGATTAATGTCTGCAGGGGAGGATTGTTTGATGGGATAAATATTGTGATTATTTTCAGGGAGGAATTCTCGTCTCTAATTACTGAGCAGAAACAGCTGGTGCCTGGAAAATGCCTGTGCTGTGTCCTTTATCACACCACCAGCAGAAATAAAGATCAAAGATATAGCTAAGCCCATCAGCATTCTTACCCATGCAAAATTTGGTCTTAATACAATTTCTTATTTGATCAATAACACAGAGAAATGGAAAATAATCCATTTCAAATCAAGCTGAATATAATACACTATAAGTGCACAGAGCTGCACTGGACGACCACAGACGACCAGGCCAATTAGGAGTTCATTCACTGACCTAGAAATCTCCATGTGGTCAGTCGTCACGTCAGGGGGAGCTCTGGTGTCAGATGTCAGTACTGAATCCAGAGAAACGCTAACAGCCAGTAGTAGCATTATCCTCTCTTCTCTCTCTCTCCATCTCTCCATCTCTCTATCTCTCTCTCTCTCTCCATCTCTCTATCTCTCTCTATCTCTCTCTATCTCTCTCTCTCTCCATCTCTCCATCTCTCTATATCTCTCTCTCTCTCCATCTCTCTCTCTGTCCATCTCTCTCTCCTCCTCTACGTCTCTCGGAGCCCAGCTGTGAGGTGTGACTTTATAATTGCACACACACACACACACACACACACACACACACACTCTCACACACACACACACACACACACACACACATTTACACACACACACACTCTCACACACACACACACACTCTCACACACACACACACACACACACACACACACACACACACCCCTCAGCACCTCTGGCCTTTCTCATCCTCTCTGTGTTCTGCTCAGCCAGGTTTCCCAGCATCCCACGGGGCATCCCGCAGAGCGCCCTGCAGAGTGATAATGACCTTTAGCCCGACACCCAGCCCGACACCCAGCCTGGAGCCCAGATAAAAGAAGCATGTGGGGAGACAGGAGGCTAAGGTGCTGTGCTCTACGGTTTAAACACTCTTAAATAGGGTGACTACACTGTGGGGGCTGTGCTGTGATGTCCTCTAAGGTTTAAACGCTCTTAATAAATAGGATGACTAGACTGTGATGTCCTCTAAGGTTTAAACGCTCTTAATAAATAGGATGACTAGACTGTGATGTGCTCTAAGGTTTAAACACTCTTAAATTGTAAGGGTCCGGTGCCATGTGCTTCTTTTGTTTGTTCCCCATGTGCTTTGTGTTTACCTGCTTGTCACCTGTCTTTGTCTCCGCCCCATCTCCTTATTTGGTCTGTGCTTCCTGTCTTGTTAGTTTTCCCTCCGTTTCTGTTTCCACACCTGTTCCCCGTTATTGTCTTGTTGGTCTCGTCCAGTCCTCTTTCTGTTAATTAGTCTGTTAGTTTAATTATGGTTTCCACCTGTCTCTTGTTTTACCTTGATCATTGTCCACCTGTGTCCTGTTACCCCTGTGTATGTAAACCCTCTGTCTCCTCTCAGTCTTTGTCGGTTATTTATTAGTCTTATTGTGATGTTGTTTCGTGGTTTGCTGTAGTGTGCCTTCGTATTAAAGATTCCTGTTTTCACTAAGTGTGCCTCGATCTCAACTTGCCCTGTGCCTCGGTCCAGCTCTCCATACTGCAACCGTGACATAAATTGGGTGACAAGACTGTGGAGGCTGTGCTGGGATGTTTTCTAAGGTTTAAATGCTCTTAAATAGGGTGACAAGACTGATATGTCCTCTAAGGTTTAAACGCTCTTAAATAGGGTGACAAGACTGATATGTCCTCTAAGGTTTAAACGCTCTTAAATAGGGTGACAAGACTGATATGTCCTCTAAGGTTTAAACACTCTTAATAAATAGGGTGACTAGACTGGGGGCTGTGCTGGGATGTTTTCTGTGATGTCCTAAGGTTTAAACGCTCTTAAATAGGGTGACTAGACTGTGATGTGCTCTAAGGTCAGGGCTCTACACTAACATTTTTTTCCAGGAGCACTTGTGCCCCCAAGTTAAAAAATTTAGGAGCACAGACAAAAATTTGGGAGCACAGTCAGTTCTGTACTTAACTTACACATAATCTAACATTACACTGCAGCTAACAGTTAAACATGCCAGTGCACCAATTGCGAATATTAAGAATGACTGACAACATTTAGGCTACAGGAAACAGGATTTTAAAGATCAGTGCCTACTTTATTTTCAGTCTGTTTTATTTTCCTACATTTTGTTAATGTAAAATAATATAATACATTGCCATATTTGCATTTAGCCTGTATATCAAGTATCCTGCCAAATGTAGGCTAATTTATTTATTTGTGAATCCACCTGTAGCTAATCCAAATATGCCCATGTGACCTATCTGACTGCATACTGCCTAATACTACTACTAAAACAGTCAATTTTCTCTTCAACAAAACATAGTCTAATCAAGGATATATATATATTTTTATACTTTTATTTTTTTATTTGAAATATCTGCATTGCTGGGGGCAGTAGCCAAACGTTAGGCCTACACTCGTTTTGCACTTAAGCTTGTATTCGGTGTAAACAAACAAGCATGCGTGGAAGCCTGGAGTTGTCAGTAGCGTTCTACCTTTGAATAAAATGGGAGTATTACTGGAAGCTACTTTTATGCCTGTTCGCTACAGCTATATTTTGCATATTGCAGCCAATATGTCAACTGGGCTAAAAAGCATGTTAGGTTACCTTTCCTTCTCTCACTGCATTCTCAGAATCTCATCCTGTTCCTCCTATATCCGATTAATTCGGTGGATAGAAGGCGGAAGAACTAATTTCTTCAATGTTTTCATCTTGGCTGGCTAGTCTAACTTTCCGCTTTCTCTGCGCGCTCATGGATTTCATAGAAGCGACTACTACTATCGAGTCCCAACGCGAAACTGCTAACGTTGATGGGAGGTGTAGTTTTATGCTGCATTCGCGACGTGATTCTATGGTTTGCACCAGTACTGTTTCTCGATGTTGCGGTGTATTTTGTAGACAAACATTGACATGGTTAGAAGTCATTCGCACCAGTGCGCCTAAATATTTTTTTGCACTCGCACATCATCATTTTTACTCGCATATGCGAGTGAAATGGGCACACTGTAGAGCCCTGAAGGTTTAAACTCTCTTAAATAGGGTGACAAGACTGTTAAACACTCTTAAATAGGGTGACAAGACTGTGATGTGCTCTAAGGTTTAAACGCTCTTAAATAGGGTGACTAGACTGTTAAACACTCTTAAATAGGATGACTAGACTGTGATGTGCTCTAAGGTTTAAACACTCTTAAATAGGGTGACTAGACTGTTAAACACTCTTAAATAGGGTGACTAGACTGTGGAGGCTGTTTAGGGTGTGTGTGTGTGTGTGTGTGTGTGTGGAGGCTGTTTAGGGTCCAGACAGAAGGCTTGAAAGCCAGACTGTCCGTAAGAATTGGTCACAACGACATACGCCCTTTCAGCATGTGGCCTTGTGCTTGCATCCAGTCTGTGTGTGTGTGTGTGTGTGTGTGTGTGTGTGTGTGTGTGTGCTGCATCCAGTCGGGGAAAAGAGATGATCTGATACTCACTCTGACTAGAGTTGAAACTAACTCTAATGCTCTCAGCTAGGCTGTGTGTGTGTGTGTGTGTGTGTGTGTGTGTGTGTGTGTGTGTGTGTGCGTCTGTAGGATGGAACTAATTACGTCTGCTTTATCGCTTTCAAGCTCTTTCTGGACAGCGGGTCAGTTGGGAATTTCCCCCCCGATCTGACCTGAGCGTCCTGGATCAATAGCAGCCTATTTAACATGCTGGACAGCCTCGCAGCCTGCTGGTACTCATCAACGGTGTCTTATGCAGGCTCCTTACACACACACACACACACACACACACACACACACACACACACACACACACACACACACACATACACACACATACACACACACACACACACACACACACACACACACATACAAACACACACACACACACACACACACACACACTCTCTCTCTCACACACACACACACACACACACACACACACACACTCCCTCACACACACACACACACACACACACACATATACAAACACACACACATATACAAACACACACACACACACACTCGCACACATGTCCCCTGGCACGCTGGAACAAAGGTTTGTTTTGATCCTTCTGTCTCTCTCCTGACAGATGCAATGTGATGCCTCTTTCTCATCTCAGCCTCACCTGTTGCGGCCTATTCACACCCACACACACACACACTACACACAACTCCTCTGTTGCGGCCTATTCACAGAGCAACAGCCTAATTACTGCAGGAAGCTGAGGATGGGTGTTGAGTGAGTGGGGATGAATCCACGTTCACACACACACACACACACACACGCGCTCATACATATGAGGGGCCGTCTATGCCTTAATTCATACTTGGTCTTACACACACTATCATAATCTTGCACATACACCACTATACTCATGCACAATCACTATTATAGTCATTTTACATGTATGTATGACAGGGTATAGTCGTGTATGTGAGAGAGTATAGTAGTGAATGTGAGAGAGTATAGTAGTGTATGTGAGAGAGTAAAGAGTATAGTAGTGTATGTGAGAGAGTATAGTAGTGTATGTGAGAGAGTTTAGTAGTATATGTGAGAGAATATAGTAGTGTATGTGAGAGACTATAGTAGTGTATGTGAGAGAGTATAGTAGTCTATGTGAGAGAGTTTAGCAGTTTATGCGGGAGAGTATACTAGTGTATGCAAGAGAGTATAGTAGTATATGCGAGAGAGTTTAGTAGTGTATGCGAGAGAGTATAATAGTGTATGCGAGAGAGTTTAGTAGTGTATGTGAGAGAGTATAGTGGTGTGTGTGAGAGAGTTTGCATGAAACGGAAAGAGTTTGATTTCTCAGTTCCTGATTGGTTTGTCAATGTCACTTCTCTCTAGCTAGCCAATTAAAATCAAGGAAGGGGCGGGACCTACACTGTCAACAATGTTCGTGTAGACCTAGTGGTCGAGGAAAAAATCAGCCAAGTCCTATGTGACAAAATATTAAACTTCTACTGCAAACCAAATGCAAATTAGGCTACAAAGACATGAGGGGTGCCTATTCTATTGTAATAGCCTAGGCTACCAGATTTCTTTTGTCTGGCGAACTCATATTTTAATGAACTGAGATCTGAAAGATTGCTGCCATTGCAGTTAGCTAGTTAGCTAGCATTCCAGCAACATTCCAAAAAGGACGTGCATTACAGTTTGGCTGGCAGACGTTTTGGTAACCTTGTCTGCTGTTGCCAGTGACTCGTGAGCCTGTGTCCACATCGCTATTTTTGCACTGACAGCCAAAGATTCTAGAACAGAGCTCCGGACAGCGCTCCTTTCAGAGTGCTGCAGGTCAAGTGTTTATTGTTGCTAGGTTACCAAACTATGTGGCTTACAATAATGCTAACTAACTAGCTAACTGAAATGGCAATCTTTCAGGACTCAGTTCACCAAAATATGACTTCGCCAGACAAGAGGAGCTGGAATTACAATAGAATATGTCACTCCTTGTGTCTTTTGCATTTTTGCATATGCATTCGGTTTGCAGTAGTAGTTTAATATTTAGTCACATAGGACTTGGCTGATTTTTTCCTCCACCACTAATGTTAACGTTATACGAACTGTGTTGACAGTGTAAATGCTACGTCCCGCAACAATTTTTCAGGACTCAGTTCACTAAAATATGACTTCGCCAGACAAAAGGAGCTGGTAGCCTAGGCAATTACAATAGAATAGGCACCCCTCATGTATTTGTAGCCTAATTTGCATTCGGTTTGCAGTAGTAGTTTAATAATATTTAGTCACATAGGACTTGGCTGATTTTTTCCTCGACTACTAGGTCTACACGAACATTGTTGACAGTGTAGGTCCCGCCCCTTCCTTGATTTTAATTAGCTAGCTAGAGAGAAGTAACATTGACAAACCAATCAGGAACTGAGAAATCAAACTCCTTCCGTTTCATGCAAACTCCCTTCCGTTTCATGCAAACTCTCTCACACACACCACTATACTCTCTCACATACTCTCTCACACACACCACTATACTCTCTCACATATACTACTATACTCTCTCGAATACACCACTATACTCTCTCACATTCACTGCTATACTCTCTTGCATTCACTACTATACCTTCTCGCATACACTACTAAACTCTCTCGCATACACTACTAAACTCTCTCGCATACACTATTATACTCTCTCACATATACTACTATACTCTCTCGAATACACCACTATACTCTCTCACATTCACTACTATACTCTCTTGCATTCACTACTATACCTTCTCGCATACACTACTAAACTCTCTCGCATACACTACTAAATTCTCTCGCATACACTAAACTCTCTCGCATACACTATTATACTCTCTCGCATACACTACTAAACTCTCTCGCATACACTACTATACTCTCTTGCATACACTAGTATACTCTCTCGCATACACTACTAAACTCTCTCTCACATACATTACTATACTCTCTCACATACACTACCAAACTCTCTCACATACACTACTATAGTCTCTCACATATACAACTATACTCTCTCATATACACTACTATAGTCTCTCACATACACTACTATAGTCTCTCACATATACTACTAAACTCTCTCACATACACTACTATACTCTCTCACATTCACTACTATACTCCTTCACATACACTACTATACTCTCTCACATACACGACTATACCCTCTCATACATACATGTAAAATTACTATAATAGTGAGTGTGCATGAGTATAGTGGTGTATGTGCAAGATTATGATAGTGTGTGTAAGACCAAGTATGAATTAAGGCCTAGACGTACACACACACACACACACACACGCGCTCATACACACACACACACACACACACACACACACACACACACGCGCTCATACACACACACACACACGCTCACACACACACACATACACACACGCTCATACACACACACACATACACACGCGCGCTCACACACACACACGTCACACACACACACATACACACGCGCTCATACAACACACACACACACACACGCGCTCATACAACACACACACACACACACACGCTCACACACACACACATACACACACGCTCATACACACGCGCGCTCACACACACACGTCACACACGCTCATACACACACACACACACACACACACGCACACACACACACACACACACACACACACACACTAGGGGTGTAACGGTTCATGTATTCGTATTGAACCGAAACGGTACGGGCGTCACGGTTCGGTGCATGAATTTACACGGAGAATACACGGTATAAAAATACATAAAACTCGTGTGCGCATTCATTAATGTCATGCGCAATTACTGTTAAGTAGCGAGAGTTACGGGAGTTCTTTAGCGACACCTAACGCTAATCTGTAGCCTCGCCTTAGCTCTGAAGCTCTGATTGGTGCCTATGTTTTTTTTGTCAGGTCGTCGGTCGAGTCCGTCAGTCATTAGCAGCACTAAGGTTAGACCCACAAGAGTTAGAGGATCCGCTGGTCTCTTTAAAAGTCCTCTCTGCAAGGACTTTTACAGGCTTTTTCCAAATCACGGAAGAAACATTGACGCAGCGGTATAGTAGCAGATAATCAGGCAAGTCTTATTTAAATAAACTCCTGGTGCACTTACAAACTTTCTAATGCCTCGTTATTGGACTAAATGTCGTAGTTGTACTACTGCAGAAGTTTTGTACCATTCAGGGCATTATTAGTGGGGTAATTTACGAGATAAAAGTTGGTTCCATCATGACTGCAGAACGTCATTCGTTTCTGACGGCGCTACTCGACCAGGGCTCGACCAAGGGAAAAAAGGTTCTGGGAGGGTGTTTGGCTCGGGGTCATGGTGCAAAGAACCCTAGGGTAAAATTACTCCGAACCATCGCTTTAAGTGCATAGACAGTAAAATAAAGTGACAACGCTAACCAGGCTAATAAACAAACCATGCTACGGTGAGTTAACGTCAAAGGGCAAAGTCAAGTGACTTCTAGTTGTAGTCTGTTTATAAGTATAAGTATAGTAAGTATATATACTTTTTTGATCCCGTGAGGCAAATTTGGTCTCTGCATTTAACCCAATCGGTGAATTAGTGAAACACAAACAGCACACAGTGAGGTGAAGCACACACTAATCCCGGCGCAGTGAGCTGCCTGCTTCAACGGCGGCGCTCGGGGAGCAGTGAGGGGTTAGGTGCCTTGCTCAAGGGCACTTCAGCCGCGGCCCACTGGTCGGGGCTCGAACCGGCAACCCTCCGGTTACAAGTGCAGAGTGCTAACCAGTGGGC
Source organism: Alosa pseudoharengus (assembly GCF_046254945.1). Classification (NCBI taxonomy): domain Eukaryota; kingdom Metazoa; phylum Chordata; class Actinopteri; order Clupeiformes; family Clupeidae; genus Alosa; species Alosa pseudoharengus. Next base: position 2,202,295 of record NW_027468685.1, read on the forward strand.
CACGGCTGCCCCTAAATGAAATGAAAGGAGCAATTTTGTTTTTTTTAAAAAGGCAAAATAGTGTGATATTTTCACAGTTAGTAGGCTACATTATTACTTTACACACAATAAAAAAAATATTGAGGCAAATTGTAGACCCTTCCATATACAACTAAACACAGATGTTGAAGGTCTTGCTTAAGTGGATTTTTAAAAATCATTTTTCTATGTAATTTGCACTTTCAGAAATAAGAGATGCTGTAGGCCTATTTTCAGTTTTATAGCTGATTGTCTTATTTTGTTTACAAGTTACAGATGGAGTCTGGGTACTTATTGTACTGTTTAGCCTACATCTTACACACTTCAGGCTGTTGCAGATAGCTCAGGGAAGAGACTGTATGACACTAGGTGGTACAGCCTGAGACATGTACAAAAAAAAATGCTTTCTGCATTTTTGTTTTGCTTTTCCCTCCATTGTACCGAACTCGTACCGAACCATGATGTCCGAACCGAGGTATGAACCGAACCGTGACTTCTGTGTACCGTTACACCCCTAGCACACACACATACACACACACACACACACACACAGGGAGAGCACAGGTGAGTCTGAGCAGCATTACTATCCAGTGCTGACCTTTGGACAGGGTCCCACCGCCCCCCGCTCCTCACCTCTCCGGCCCACACTCCTGAAGGCAGCAAATATTTAGGACACACACACACACACACACACACTCACACACAATAGGCATTATGCAGCAAATATCAGGAGATGCGTCCTGGTGGACCACTGCATTTTTCAGAAGAGTGAATTCACATGGGAGTTCCTCTCCTCTCCTCTCTCTCTCTGTGTGTGTGTGTGTGTGGCCCTCCATAATTTTACATTTGTAAATAATGTGTGTGTGTGTGTTTTGCCCTTCATATTGCCTTTGCTGACCTTATGCTGAATAGGTCAGTCCAGCAGGAGACGTGGCGTGGCGGTCACTCTCTAGCATACTGACGAGGTGCTCCACATGCAGGGGTCATGCTAACACGACTCGTCCATACTTTATGCTAATGCAATTCAATTCAGACATCACTCTCAGGGGAGCGCTATTTAGTTATGGTTCCTCAGGGGAGGAGTGTTTAGCTATGGTTCCTCAGGGGGGAGGGCGGTTTAGCTATGGTTCCTCATAGGAGGGCGGTTTAGCTATGGTTCCTCAGGGGAGGAGTGTTTAGCTATGGTTCCTCCGGGGGGAGGGCGGTTTAGCTATGGTTCCTTAGAGGAGAGAGCTGTTTAGTTATGGTTCCTGTGATCCTGTCACTGTCTGATGAGAGTCCGACAAAAATGTCAGTCGCACATGCTGCACATACATTTTTTTATTTTTCAAGTTAACAACAAAAAACAATGATTTGTTGCTAGGTATGATTCATGTTAGTGCTATTAGGCGGTTCAGGTTGCAGGTTTTTGTACGTACTTTCTTATTGTTTTTTTTAGTGTTGTTAACTAGTATCAGAATCATTTATTGCCAAAGTGTTATTGTATACACGAAAACCCCCAAGGAATTTGACTCGCTGAATTGCTCCGGGGAGACTGACCCTTATATTAACAGACATATGTAAGTCGCTTTGGATAAAACATCAGTTAAATGAATAAATAATAGTAATAAAAGTAACAAGTAATTCATATTACATTGCATCATTAATGCATTAATTAATATTACATCACATCAAATAATTGATTAATTGATATTACATCACATCATTAATGCATTAATTAATATTACATCAGATCATTAATGCATTCGTTATTATTACAATCATATAATGAATTGGTTAATTAATATTGCATCTCATCATTAATTGGAATGAATTATTGATTGTGTACTTATGGCAAACAGCTTTGAATCTCTTCTTAGATCCTCTGCCTCAGTCAGTCTGAGTCACTGGACACCGCAGCTCTGTGAGGAGAGAGAGAGAGAGTGTGTGTGTGTGTGTCTGTGTGTGCGTGTGTGTGTGTGTGTGTGTGTGCGTCAGGCCTGTGCTGGGCGCTCCATGATTCCCATAAGGCCACAGCAGGAGACACACACACTCTCACACAGCAGTGTCAATGTGTTTCCATAGACGTGAACAAACAGGTCAATGCAGCAAACACCTTTACTGTAAATGGGATCTCTCACAGAGACACACACACTCTCATGCACTCAAACACATGCGCACACAGACACAGACACACACACACACACACACACACACACACACACACACACACACACACACACACACACAAATAAATGGTCTTGTGATAATGTCACACATACAAATGAAATAATACATATTTGAATAACATGTGAAAGTTGGTTGGATGATAGATAGATAGATAGATACATACATACATACATACATACATACATACATACTTTATTGATCCCCAAGGGGAAATTCAAGGTCTCAGTAGCATACAGACATCACACACAATATGCACTAACAGCAGAAAGGGTAAATATAAGTATAAACATATAACCAAACTCCACTGTACAATAGAGACAGTAGAAGAGAAGAAAACTAACAAAACTGACTACTTAATATAAAATATAAATTAAATTAAAAAATCCACAGTGTGCTTGAGGATGATCAAGCATGAGACGCTTGCAGTGACAGGGACATTTTCATCTCTATTAATACATGTTTTTAATGGACAGTTATTCTAATATTTACATTTTCTAAGAGCTCAACTGTCCCTCACCTTGCCCCTGTAAATATATTTTAAGAAAGTTTTAATAAACACACACTGTATATAAAATACACACTCTGATTTAAGACTAGATGGTAATGTCCACACAATTGTTTTAAAAGAAAATAGGAAATTCTATGGAATTTGGTCAAATGTTTAAGATATTTGATTTTGCCAGTTCTTGTTCTGCAAGTAACCACAAAGATATGTAAAATATGTATTGATTTTATTTCATGAATATAACAAAAACACACTCCCTGGTGTAACAATGTTGGTAACTGGGTGGACAATATTTAAAATGGGTGGTCATTAAAAATCCCTGAACAACAATATATTTGAAAGGCAACTCACCTCACCCCACCCCACCCCACCTTCAATCATGAAATGTATTACACTATAAAGAAATATCTTTTTTTTTTTTTTTTTAATTCATATATAGCAAAGCTATGAAGCGGACCAGCAACCCAGGTGTTTTTCAATGAAATTCCACACCGTCTTCTCCAGTTGCATGGACCTCTTATTCAAAGGTTGCGGCTCTTTCGTAAAAACATAAAAATACATGTCAGACACTGACAAACACCCTAACCCTCTAATAAGTCACCCTATTTTATGTAAAGCCAGGAGTAACGGGAGGGGACAGTAACGCGGGGGTACAGTAACACGGGGGGACAAATTATGCTAAAGTCGGCTATTTTTACTCATGTAATTAACAACAGGCTAGCACATGGTGACTACACAAGAAGATTTTGTGTATATTGATTAGCTATATCTTCAAAATCACACAAAAATATCAGTTTCCAATATAAATCTGAGTAACGTAGGGGACATGTTATGCTTGACCGCATTAGTAAGCCACTCTAAAACGTTAAAAAAGTGCTGATTAAAGAGAGTTACTCACTCTGCTCCTTGTAGTTGCTTTCCCTCCAAAAATGAATCCTACTTCCTGTGTGTCAGGTGACTAAAGGAACAGTCAGGGGGCGTGTCCAGAAGGATTTTCATCAAAGTAACGCGGGGGGACAGTGAACTCAGGGACAGACCATATTTCAAGATTTTCAATATTAAAATATATTTTCAATTTAACAAATAGCATGTGGTGAGATGTATTATCAATAGTTATTTGCAATTATAGTTAAAAACATAAAAAATATTTGATTTTTATTACTTATATTTGCAACTGAATTTAAAAAAACTGACCGGGGACATGACATTTTAGAGTGCTTGTACCACAGTCAGAGTAATTATTTAAGTGTTAATAAACCCTGAGGGCATAAACCTTGTATTATGTAGTGAAGAAGGGTTTCATTAGGAAGAAAGCTTAAAAAAATAAGTATCAACCCATTTTTTCACAATTTATATTTGATTATATCATGGGGACACAAATGGCACCATTTGCTAAGAATTACCCACCTAGTGGTCGAGGAAAAAATCAGTGAAGTCCTATGTGACTAAATATTAATCTACTACTGCAAACCGAATGCAAATTAGGCTACAAAGACATGAGGGGTGCCTATTCTATTGTAATTGCCTAGGCTACCAGCTCCTTTTGTCTGGCGAAGTCATATTTTAGTGAACTGAGATCTGAAAGATTGCTGCCATTGCAGTTAGCTAGTTAGCTAGCATTCCAGCAACATTCCAAAAAGGACATGCATTACAGTTTGGCTGGCAGACGTTTTGGTAGGCTAACCTTGTCTGCTGTTGCCAGTGACTCGTGAGCCTGTGTCCACATCGCTATTTTTGCACTGACAGCCAAAGATTCTAGAACAGAGCTCCAGACAGCGCTCCTTTCAGAGTGCTGCAGGTCAAGTGTTTATTGTTGCTAGGTTACCAAACTATCTACCAGCAGCATGTCGTTGCTGCCTGGCTTAATGCTAACTAACTAGCTAACTGAAATGGCAATCTTTCAGGACTCAGTTCACTAAAATATGACTTCGCCAGACAAAAGGAGCTGGCATTACAATAGAATATGTCACCCCTTGTGTCTTTGTAATTTGCATTCGGTTTGCCGTAGTACTTTAATACTTAGTCACATTATAGGACTTGGCTGATTTTTTCCTCCACCACTACGTTAACGTTATACGAACTGTGTTGACAGCAATTTTTCAGGACTCAGTTCACTAAAATATGACTTCGCCAGACAAAAAGAGCTGGTAGCCTAGGCAATTACAATAGAATAGGCACCCCTCATGTATTTGTAGCCTAATTTGCATTCGGTTTGCAGTAGTAGTTTAATATTTAGCCACATAAGACTTGGCTGATTTTTTCCTCGACCACTAGGTCTACACGAACGTTGTTGACAGTGTAGGTCCCGCTCCTTCCTTGATTTTAATTGGCTAGCTAGAGAGAAGTGACATTGACAAACCAATCAGGAACTGAGAAATCAAACTCCTTCCGTTTCATGCAAACTCCCTTCCGTTTCATGCAAACTCTCTCACACACACCACTATACTCTCTCACATACACCACTATACTCTCTCACATATACTACTATACTCTCTCGCATTCACCACTATACTCTCTCACACTATACTCTCTTGCATTCACTACTAAACTCTCTCGCATACACTATTATACTCTCTCGCATACACTACTAAACTCTCTCGCATACACTACTATACTCTCTTGCATACACTAGTATACTCTCTCGCATACACTACTAAACTCTCTCTCACATACACTACTATACTCTCTCACATACACTACCAAACTCTCTCACATACACTACTATACTCTCTCACATACACTACTATAGTCTCTCACATATACAACTATACTCTCTCACATACACTACTATAGTCTCTCACATATACTACTATATTCTCTCACATATACTACTAAACTCTCTCACATACACTACTATACTCTCTCACATACACTACTATACTCTTTACTCTCTCACATACACTACTATACTCTCTCACATACACGACTATACCCTCTCATACATACATGTAAAATGACTATAATAGTGAGTGTGCATGAGTATAGTGGTGTATGTGCAAGATTATGATAGTGTGTGTAAGACCAAGGATGAATTAAGGCCTAGACGGCCCCTCATAAGAGAGTGTGACTGCTGTCACGACCATAACACACAGCAACACCACAGGACAAGTAGTACACTGTGTTCTAGCTTCAAATAGCATGTGCTGTTCTCATTAACACACATACACACACACACACACACACACACACATGCACACACACACACACATGCGCACACACACACACACATGTGCACACACACACACACACATGCACTCACACACACATGCACTCACACACACACATGTGCACATACATGCACACACATGCACTCACACACACACACATGCGCACACACACACATGTGCACATACATGCACACACATGCATACACACACACACACACACACACATGCACACACACACACACATGCGCACACACACACACACACATGCGCACACACACACACACACATGCACTCACACACACATGCACTCACACACACACATGTGCACACACACACATGTGCACATACATGCACACACATGCATACACACACACACACACACACACACATACTCAGGAAGAACACAGGTGTTCCCCTTAGGTCCCAGAGGCACCAGGTTATGAAACTAAATTGATTAATGGATCAATATTCATGAGATTTATTTTAACCTTTCACAAGAAGCAACCCCCTCCATTACGGAGCCATTAGGATTTGATTATATATGGGCAGATGCATAATGTACCTACGGTAATGACTCCTAGTCCTCCATGGGCAAATGCACTACTACAGTGATGGCCAAAAGTGTTGGCACCCATGCTAAAGTTGACTGAAAAGAGGAATATAAAATCATCTTTTGGAAATTGATCTTAATGCCTTAAGTGAAAAATTAGGAAATATCTAACCTTTAAGGACACCAATTTTCTTAGTTCCATAGAGACAGGCAGATTTTTATTTTTAAAGGCCAGTTATTTCATGGATCCTGTGCATCCTGATAAAGTTACCTTGGCCTTTGGAATTAAAATAGCCCCACATCATCACATACCCTTCACCATAACTAGAGATTAGCATGGTGTTATTTCAGTTAGCCTATTAGCTGGTTTGTTGCTCATTGAGCTCAATGCAAATCAAAGCAGTGCATTTGAAGGAATCTGCTTGCACACACAACAGTATGGAACAAGTATTTCACTACTAAACCATACTTTACTAAAACCTAGCAGAGATTAGCATACACACATCTGTCTATTATTTAAACTCATTGGCAAAGTGAAACTAACTTTACTGCGGTGTCATAGTCAACAGCAAAACAGTTACACACAGTTAATTACTAGTCACTATTGACTGACAATGGGTTACCATCAAAAACATAGACTGAAAAAAGTTACCCCACTAATGGTCAAATGACTGAATAACGACTGTTTCTGATCGTCAAAATAGGGCCCCTAATCCTTCATGGGCAGATGCACTATACACATACAGTAATGACCCCTAGTCCTCCATGGGCAGATGCACTATACACATACAGTAATGACCCCTAGTCCTCCATGTTGGACACATACCGTAATGACCCCTAGTCCTCCATGGTGCACATACCGTAATGACCCCTAGCATACCTATCAACATTTAGCTTTTCCAAAAATGGGAGATTTTTTTTTTTCGGGAAGGGGGGGGGGGGTCAGTGTTTGTACCGGATCTGTGTTTGCATATGTAATACGTTTCATACACGTGTTTCAACACTGCATTTCAGTCGTTGCTTTTACCTTACGATTACCTTACGCATGCCAGTTATGTGACCACCAGCTGCCTGCCTGCAGCCTAGGCTACTTCCAAAACTCCAAAGCTGCTTGCTGTCAGATTTTGTTCCGAGGACACAAGTTCAGTGTATCGACAACACTTAATAACAGTTTATGTGTGTGATGTGTTAATCAATTGAATTCCCAACAATTTCACAGCTATATAGTTCTGGAGTAAGCCATTCAATTAGCCCGCTTGCTTACGAGATTCAGGCTCGCAGTCGGCACCCGTTTCCTTATTTGGGTTGCAAAGTTTTAGCCTATGACAAAACGGTTGAAATTGAAAGTAAGTGATTCTGTATGTGTAGGGTGTATTTCATACACAATCTGGCAACCTGGGAGATGTCAGACTAATAGACAAAATGAATGGATCTGTGATTTTAAAATAAAGTTTGATGGCCATGCAAATTACGGGAGTTTCCCGGGAGAAATACCAAAACGGGAGGGCGCCAGGAGATGACTATGAAATACGGGAGAAACCCGGGAAAAACGGGAGTGTTGACAGGTATGCGCTAGTCCTCCATGCTGCACATACCGTAATGACCCCTAGTCCTCCTTGCTGCACATACCGTAATGACCCCTAGTCCTCCATGGGCACTATATACATACAGTAATGACCCCTAGTCCTCCATGGGCACTATACACATACAGTAATGACCCCTAGTCCTCCATGGGCACTATACACATACAGTAATGACCCCTAGTCCTCCATGCTGCACATACCATAATGACCCCTAGTCCGCCATGGGCACTATACACATACAGTAATGACCCCTAGTCCTCCATGCTGCACATACCATAATGACCCCTAGTCCTCCATGGGCAGATGCACTATACACATACAGTAATGACCCCTAGTCCTCCATGGGCACTATACAGTAATGACCCCTAGTCCTCCATGCTGCACATACCATAATGACCCCTAGTCCTCCATGGGCACTATACACATACAGTAATGACCCCTAGTCCTCCATGGGCACTATACACATACAGTAATGACCCCTAGTCCTCCATGTTGCACATACCATAATGACCCCTAGTCCTCCATGGGCACTATACAGTAATGACCCCTAGTCCTCCATGCTGCACATACCATAATGACCCCTAGTCCTCCATGGGCACTATACACATACAGTAATGACCCCTAGTCCTCCATGCTGCACATACAGTAATGACCCCTAGTCCTCCATGGTGCGCTGTAATGGTGGGGGTCTGGATGGACACATAGAGGTAAAGCATACAGGACCAAGAGCAACACCCAAACACTCACTGGACGCCAGGATGATGATAAGATCAGATATACTTTATTGTCCCTCAAGGGGAAATTTGTCTTGGGCTGTAAAGTGCCTTCTCTGTAAACAGCAATCACATACATGCAGAGAAGACAATCACATACATGCAGAGAAGACAATCACATACATGCAGAGCGAAAATCACATACATGCAGGACCTGGCTCTGATACAGGGACAGAAAAAAGCCCTTCAATTAAAAAAAGGGAAAAATAGATTTCTAAAATGTGTGTTTCCTTCCTTCCCTTGTTTTATTCAGTAGAGCCACTGATGTAGGGAGGAAGGACTGCTTAAAACGGCTGCTCTTACAGCTAAATGATGATGATGAAGATGTTGATAATGATGAAGATGATGCTGATGGTGGTGAAGATGTAATCCAGGTCAGTCAGTGTGCTGTGTGAGGCTCAATTGATGGTATTTTAATTGAGTACTTGTCTATTGGGTATATAACCATGCAAACACACACACACACACACACACACTCCTACACAATTCCTTTTCAAAGCCTGTCAAAGATGACATGTTTATAATTGTGTTTTTTACAAGTGGACAATGTAAGTGGATGAGTCTCATTCGCTTTGTGTGCGTGTGTGTGCGTGTGTGTGTGTGTGTGTTAAGAGGGAGACCCTTAATGCTGTCAGTGTTCAGTGGGATTGGCGGGTTTCCACAGTGAGTGCTGTGGAATCTCTGGGATGGAATGTCAATCAAATGGAGGCGGTGTGTGTGTGTACGTGTGTGTGTGTGTGTGTGCCAGTCAGTCTGGTGACTCTATTATCCACCTGCCTCCTCATATTAGTGCCGCCATCAGTGTGATATTAGTGCCACACACACACACACACACACACACACCACACGCACACAAGCACGTGCATACACACACACACCACACACACACACACACACACACACCCCACACACACACAAGCACGTGCATACACACACACACGCACACACACACACTCACACACACCACACACACACACACCACACACACACAAGCACATGCATACACACACACACACACCACACACACACACACACACCACACACACACACAAGCACGTGCATACACACACACCACACACATACACACACCCACACACACACAAACCACACACACACACACGCACGTGCATACACGTGCATACACACACACACCACACACACACATACACACACATACACACACAAGCACGTGCATACACACACACACACACACACACACACACAAGCACGTGCATACACACACACACACATACACACACAAGCACGTGCATACACACACACACACACACACACACACACACACACACACACACACACACAAGCACGTGCATACACACACACACACACATACACACACATACACACACATACACACACAAGCACGTGCATACACACACACACACACACACACACACACACAAGCATGTGCATACACACACACACACACACACACACACACACACACACATACACACACAAGCACGTGCATACACACACACACACACACAAGCACATGCATACACACACACACACACACACACACACACACACAAGCACGTGCATACAGTACACACACACACACACACACAAGCACGTGCATACACACACAAGCACGTGCATACACACACACACACACACAAGCACATGCATACACACACACACACACACAAGCACGTGCATACAGTACACACACACACACACACACCACACACACACACACAGACACACACAAAGCATGTGCACACACAAACACGGACACACACAAGCACGTGCACACACACACACCACACATACAAACACACGCACACACCACACATACAAACACACACACACACACACATGCACACACACGCACGCACACACACGCACGCACGCACACACATGTATGCATGATGTAGGCTAACGCTATTCATACAATGCATGCACTTGAAATGGCTTTACATTCCAACAGACCACAAACATGGTGATAGAGCACATGATGTAGGTGTAACAGACCAAACATGGTGATAGAGCACATGATGTAGGTGTAACAGACCACAAACACGGTGATAGAGCACATGATGTAGGTGTAACAGACCACAAACATGGTGATAGAGCACATGATGTAGGTGTAACAGACCACAAACACGGTGATAAAGCAAATGATGTAGGTGTAACAGACCACAAACATGGTGATAGAGCACATGATGTAGGTGTAACAGACCACAAACACGGTGATAGAGCACATGATGTAGGTGTAACAGACCACAAACACGGTGATAGAGCACATGATGTAGGTGTAACAGACCAAGCAGGCATGTAGAGCCATGACAGCAGAGTTCTGCATGCACCAATCAGCACACACCTGTACACACACACATACACACACACCACACACACACCTGTACACACACACATACACACACACCACACACACACCTGTACACACACACACACACACACACCACACACACACACACACCTGTACACACACACACACACACACCACACATTCACACACCTGTACACACACACACACCTGTACACACACACACCACACACACACACACACCTGTACACACACACACACACACACCACACATTCACACACCTGTACACACACACACACACACCTGTACACACACACACCACACACACACACACACCTGTACACACACACACACACCACACATTCACACACCTGTACACACACACACACACACACACCACACACACACACACCTGTACACACACATACACACACACACACACGCACACACCTGTACACACACACACACACACACACCACACACACCTGTACACACACACACCACACACACACACACACCTGTACACACACACACACACACACACACACACCTATACACACACACACACACCTGTACACACACACACATACCGACCACAGTGTTGAGCTGACAGACCTATGTGCTGATTCCACATCTCTCCATGTGGCTCATAGGGTCGCCGTGGAGACTGCCCTCAACAGAAGGTCGCCACGGAGACTGCCCTCAGCAGGCTGTGGGACATGTTGAGTTTAGCACATATTGCCCTGTTTTGTTCAGAAGGTCACCACGGCGACTCTCCTCAGCAGAAGGTCACCATGGCGACTGACAGTAGGAAGAACTGAATTATGTATGACATCATTTCTGTGTGGTGTACACGCAAAAGGGCCCAAACACACGACCCTGAGAATAAACATGAGAACAGGGGGAAGAAGGGAGGAGAGAGAGAGAGGGAGGGAGAAGTGGAGGAGAGAGACAGAGGAAGAGAGAGAGAGAGAGACAGAGGGGAGTGGGAGAAGTGGAGAGAGAGAGAGAGAGAGAGGGAGAAGTGGAGGAGAGAGACAGAGGAAGAGAAAGAGAGAGAGAGTTACAGAATGCCATAAAGCAAGAGACAGTCACAAGGCAAAATCTACCACCAATTTTATTTTATTGAATATTTTTTTAATTTTTATTTTTCTTTCTCCACTACTACTGTGTGTTAGTGTGTGTGTGTGTGTGTGTATTGGGGGAGGGGGTGGAGTGTGTGAGTGTGTGTTTTAATGTTATTTTATTATTAATATTCTCTATAGTCCATGTCAGTTGTTATTATGACCGCCGCGCAGCGAAGCGGCGGTCATATAGGTTTAGTCAGAATTTTTTTTTTTTTTTTTTTTTTTCGCATGTCCAAATTTCCGTCAATGATTCCCGGGACACTGAAAGACCGGGGTAGACGAAACTTGGTGGGCATGTAACCCCATATGGATAGCATGGAACCATCGTTTTTCGTTTTGATCTGTAGCCCCCCCGCTGGACTGCATCCCCCGAAAGGAGGGTAGGGCAGACACAGTTTTCTGTGAATATCTCGAGAACCGTAAGGTTTAGGAGGACCATTTTTTTTTGTATGTTGATCTCAAGGGGCCATGTCAACCCATTCCATAACCACTCATTTCATGTATAGCACCACTTAGTTAAACACAAAAAAGTAAAAATGAGGTGTTGTAATCGCAGGTATCTGTGACCTAACATAGTCAAAACTGCACGAAATTGGAAGTGTAGGATCATTATGACACCCTCTGAATGCACGCCAAGTTTCGTGGAATTCCGTTCATGGGGGGCCACACAATAAATTCATTTATGTTACTATATACCAACTGGCCTGTAGGTGGCCGGAGACAGTTTTCTGTGAATATCTCGAGAACCGTAGGGCCTAGGAGGTCAACCTTTTTTTTGTATGTTGATCTCAAGGGCCATGTCAACCCATCCCATTACCACTTATTATGACCGCCGCGCAGCGAAGCGGCGGTCATATAGGTTTAGTCAGATTTTTTTTTTTTTTTTTTTTTTTTTCTTTTTCGCATGTCCAAATTTCTGTCAATGATTCCCGGGACACTGAAAGACCGGGGTAGACGAAACTTGGTGGGCATGTAACCCCATATGGATAGCATGGAACCATCGTTTTTCGTTTTGATCTGTAGCCCCCCCGCTGGACTGCACCCCCCGAAAGGAGGGTAGGGCAGACACAGTTTTCTGTGAATATCTCGAGAACCGTAAGGTTTAGGAGGACCATTTTTTTTTTGTATGTTGATCTCAAGGGGCCATGTCAACCCATTCCATAACCACTCATTTCATGTATAGCGCCACCTAGTTAAACACAAAAAAGTAAAAATGAGGTGTTGTAATCGCAGGTATCTGTGACCTAACATAGTCAAAACTGCATGAAATTGGAAGTGTAGGATCATTATGACACCCTCTGAATGCACGCCAAGTTTCGTGGAATTCCGTTCATGGGGGGCCACACAATAAATTCATTTATGTTACTATACACCAACTGGCCTGTAGGTGGCCGGAGACAGTTTTCTGTGAATATCTCGAGAACCGTAGGGCCTAGGAGGTCCACCTTTTTTTTGTATGTTGATCTCAAGGGGCCATGTCAACCCATCCCATTACCACTTATTTCATGTATAGCGCCACCTAGTTAAAAATTAAAAAGCAAAAAATTAGGTGTTTTCATCACAATATCTCTGGCTGACATGGTCAAAATTGCACGAAATTGAAAGTGTAGGATCATTATGACACCCTCCGAATGCATGCCAAGTTTTGTGTACTTTCGTTCATGGGGGGCCTTACAATTAAACAATTTATGTGTACATTTAGTGACGTACACCAACAAGGATTCCCGGGACACTGAAAGACCGGGGTACACAAAACTTGGTGGGCATGTACCCCCACATGGATAGCATGGAACTGTCATTTTTCGTTTTGATCTGTAGCCCCCCCGCTGGACTGGACCCCCCGAAAGGAGGGTAGGCCAGACACAGTTCTCTGTGAATATCTTGAGAACTGTAGGACCTAGGATGACCATTTTTTCCGTATATTTGCCTCCAGGGGTCATGTTAACCCAGTTCATGTGCACACATGTGCACAAACAGATACACACACACACACACACATTCACAGTAATCATACGTATGACCAGGGCCGGCCCGAGGCATAAGCGAACTAAGCGGCTGCTTGGGGCCTCCTGGCCACCAGGGGGCCCCCAATCGAGTTTCTTTTTTTTTTTTTACATAATAAATAACGTAAACAAGTGACATCAATGAATGAATAAATGAAACAATTATCATTCAAATCAAGAAAATTATGATTTCATGATTAATATGACTGCCTACTGCTACTGTGTCTGCCAGCCTTTGAGTCACGCGCATAAAGTAGACACCTCGGGTGCATATACAATTCGTGCAGACACTGCATCAAGTTCAACAATCGGAAGAGACGGTAATGTTCAGACAAGTCACAAAAAAGGACGTATCCCTCTGGTGCCGAAAACAGAACGAAGAAAATGACAGGGTGGAGAAAAACGAGCAAGATACAGGTATGTTTTGCATGATTATTTACAGTATGTTTTGTGCTTGAGGTAGCTAGCTAGCTGTCATGATCTAATATAAGCCATCACCAGAGCTAAATCTCCGCCATCAACAGAGAAATGTCTCCCATTAATATATATTTATCTAGTCAAGTCAAGTCAAGTCAAGTTTATTTATATAGCGCATTTCATACACAGAGGTCATTCAATGTGCTTTACATAAACAAAACCAAACAATAATAACAAATAAAAGCATAGAAGGGCAATATAGTCAAAGAATAGTTAAAAGGTAAAGATCATAATAAAAAGAAAACATAAAACAAGGTAAAATCATTTAAAAATAAAGAATAATTAGTAAGCAAAACAAAGGTAAAAGTAGTAAAAAAAAGTAATAAAAGACAAAGTAGAATAATTATCAAGGCAGATTCAGAATTTGTAACTCGGCACAGTTAGCAGAAAGCATCTGAGAACAGTTTGGTCTTAAGTCTAGATTTAAAACTGGCTACAGTTGGGGCCTTTTTGATGTCATCCGAAAGTTGGTTCCACAGCTGAGCCGCATAGCAGCTAAAAGCTGCTTCACCATGTTTAGTTCTAACTATAGGTTTTACTAGCAGGTTTTTCACCTGGGACCTGAGAGGACGAGAAGGTGTGTACTGCTGAAGCATGTCTGACAAGTATTTAGGTCCTGCTCCATTTACTGATTTATAAACAAGCAATAGTGCTTTAAAGTCAATTCTGTGACTTACTGGAAGCCAGTGCAAGGACTTAAGAATTGGAGTAATGTGGTCAGTTCTTTTAGTTTTTGTTAGAATCCTAGCTGCTGCATTTTGTATCACCTGAAGCTGTTTAATAGTCTTTTTAGGAAGGCCTGTGAACAGTCCATTGCAGTAATCAACCCTGCTGGAGATAAATGCATGAATGAGTTTTTCTAAGTCATATTTTGACATCAGCCCTCTGAGTTTGGCAATATTTTTGAGGTGGTAAAAAGCTGATTTAGTTATCGCTTTCATGTGGCTGTTGAAATTTAGATCACTGTCAATTAATACACCAAGATTTTTAACAGTATCCTTTGCCTTCAACCCTTTTGTGCCAAGGAGAGTGGCAACCCTAAGTCTTTCCTCATTTTTACCAAATATAATTACTTCAGTTTTTTCTTTGTTCAGCTGAAGAAAATTTTGAGACATCCAGGTGTTGATTTGTTCTATACACTGACACATAGATTCAAGAGGACCATAGTCGTTTGGTGATAGAGCTAAGTAAATTTGTGTGTCATCTGCATAGCTATGATATGAAATCAAATTATTTTGAATGATTTGTCCAAGTGGGAGCATATAGAGGTTGAATAATAGTGGCCCCAAGATTGACCCCTGGGGAACACCACAGGTCAAGGACGTTGGTGTTGAGGTACAGTTTCCGATGGCAACAAAGAAGCTCCTTTCTTGTAGATATGATTTTAGCCAGCTGATAACTATGCCTGTAAATCCAACCCAGTGTTCTAGTCTGTGTAGTAAAATATTGTGATCAACAGTGTCAAAAGCTGCACTAAGGTCCAGTAGCACTAGGACTGATGTTTTACCTGAATCTGTGTTTAGGCGTATGTCATTGGAAACTTTAATGAGAGCTGTTTCAGTGCTGTGATTTGCCCGAAAACCAGACTGAAAGTAATCAAAATACCCATTTGATGTTAGGAAGGTGGTTAATTGATTAAAGACTACTTTTTCAATAATTTTGCCAATAAAAGGTAGATTGGATATGGGCCTGTAATTGTTTAGCATGGAGGCATCCAGGTTATTCTTCTTGAGAAGTGGCTTTACAACAGCTGTTTTCAGTGACTTAGGAAAAGTGCCAGACAGCAGTGATACATTTACAATTTGAAGGACATCCGCCGCTATGAGGTGAAAAACAGTTTTGAAGAAATTGGTAGGCAGAGTGTCTAAGACACATGTGGAAGAGCTGAGATTCTGTACCGTTTTTTCAAGTGTTTCGTAGACTATCAAGCTGAACTCTGACATCAAGTTTAGTTTCCCTCTGTTTGTTGCTGGAAGTTCAGGTTGTTGAATTTGTAATTGAGCAGATATGTTGAGTCTGATTTTGTCAATTTTACCTTTAAAAAAAGATGAAAACTCATTGCATTTATTAGTTGAGAGAAGTTCAGGCGCTAATTGTGAGGGGGGATTTGTTAACTTATCAACAGTTGAAAATAGAATACGAGTGTTATTTGAACTTCTATTGATAATGTTAGAAAAGAAAGACTGTCTTGCTTTGCATATTTCAGAGTTATATGTGCGGAGCATCTCTTTATGGATTTCATAGTGGATCTGAAGTTTGTATTTACGCCATTTTCTTTCAGTCTTCCTACACTCTCTTTTTAGAAGTTTAACTGCTGGATTTAACTGCTGGATCTAGATGTATTTCAGATGTCAAGGATATTGGGATTGTTTTGGATGTTCAATCAAGCATGTACCCTAGCTCTAGGTGGGCTTATTATGTCGTAAATTAAAGTTAGCTAGCTGACTGAAGTGGACATTAGCACTACAGTAGCTACATGAAAACGTAGCTGAAGGCAAATTTACCACAGAGGGATTGTTTCTGATTTCGCACCTGAAAGTGTTGATAGTTTATTACTGCTCTATAATATGTGACATAGTGGTAAGTCTGATAGCAACAACAGACTAAGCCCAGGCTCCCAGTCCCAACCCAACCCACTGACTAGCGCGACTCGGTAACGTTCCAGTAACGTTCCAGCTTCATAGGCAATCGGTAACGTTCCAGCTTCATAGGCAAAGATGGAACAGTACGTCCGCTCTGCTCTAAGATCTTTGGAGAGAGATGGTAGTGTTTGAGAAAATATACCATGTTGGGTGGGGAGACTTCTGTGATGAAAATAAATTTACATTTGATTAAGATAGTGGCAAGTGATGTAGCGGTGCTACCCTAATATTTAGGCTGCAGTAGATCACCATGTTAAGCGTTCACCATACTGCAATTAAGTATACTCTTTTGAGTATGCCTCATTTGCCAATAGAATATGAATTGTTACATGTGGAATTGCTTGTTATTTGAGTGTAAGTAATGATAGCAAAATAAACTCATTCTGCTCGATCAACTATGCACTTATGCAATATTTTTTTTTTTTCAGAGACACTGTTGAAGTCCTTTGGAGCACATCTCTACCTCTACCTAACTCTACCTACCAGAAGGTGAGGTTTTCTTGATGGCAAATGGTTACATAGCCTGTTAATATGACACGACACATTTAACATCGTTTTTTTTTATTTATTTATGTATTTATTTAATCATTGCAGATTCGTCCACTGCAGAGTTGCAGATGCCTAAAAACCAGAAATGAAGTAGGAATAATTATCTATTTTTTGGGACATTTTATTTTTGATTATTAATGTTTGTCTATTTTGTTTTTATTTTGTAGTTGAAAATTGCTCATTTAATGCACATTTGCGGATTTGTTCAGCAAATCTGATGAAAAACAAGTCATTAAACTGATGTACTTGTTTACAACAAATACAAATGCTGTTGTATTTTGTTATTTGTCAATTCAACTTCAGTAAACCACCCTTAGTGCTTCACTTTGAATATGAATGTTTCAAATAAATCTGTGATTTTAGTACCCTCTAAGATTAAAAGGTGACAGGGTTGGTGTAAATAACAACTATATTAATACATTGGTTTACCAAGCACATGGGGCCAGAAGTCTAGATTGGAGCCCCAAAACATTTTTGGCATGTGAGCAAGGATGGATTACTGAATGAGCCTACCGAGCCCAAGAGGTCAAGGGACCCTGAACCCCAAGTAGTTGTGTGAATTCACTACCAATAAGTCAAAAAGCAAATGGCTATGAATCTGAACAAATTTAGGTACTGCCCTTCTCCAGCTGACCATTCCAAAAATGCACCAGAATACAGGAAATCACATCTAACCCCCCCCCACCCACCCCCCCCACACACACACACACACACACACCCGTTTGTACCCACATTTGCACAAAGAGGGTAGGGGGAGAGGGTCCTTATGCATCTGTGTCCAAGGGGACAGTAGTTCATAATCAGTCGCTGTATTAATACATAACCTCACTGTATTAATTTATAATATGACATTATAGTGTGAAGTTGTCAATTATCACCAAGCACAGGTGACTGCGTTGTGGGAGGGGGCCCCCAAATCAAATTCTGCTTAGGGCCCCCAAAAGGCTTGGGCCGGCACTGCGTATGACACATACTCACACAGTAGACATATGTACGCTTCCATGCACAGGCACATACGCAGGCACACACACAAGCACGCACACACACACACACACACACACACACACACACACACTCACACACACACACACACACACCCACACACATAACATAAACATAACACAAACAATCAAGAATTTCTCATAATTATGAACAGGCAAGATGGAGGTGGGGTTGTATAAAATGAATTTTACATGTGAAATCTATGAACTAATCATGTTTTGGTACTTGTTGTCTAGCAGATACCAGTGAGAATTGAGTGTGGATAATGCAATTTAGTGAGACAGTTAGAATCATATAGGCCTTTCAGCGTGATTTCTTTTTGTGGAAAAAATGTGCTGGACTGGGCGGCGGTCATATTTTGTACCGCTCTGCGGTACATCTAGTTTCATGTATAGTGCCACCTAGTTAAAAATTAAAAAGCAAAAAATTAGGTGTTTTCATCACAATATCTCTGGCTGACATGGTCAAAACTGCACGAAATTGAAAGTGTAGGATCATTATGACACCCTCCGAATGCATGCCACGTTTTGTGTACTTTCGTTCATGGGGGGCCTTACAATAAAATAATTTATGTGTACATTTAGTGACCGTACACCAACAAGGATTCCCGGGACACTGAAAGACCGGGGTACACAAAACTTGGTGGGCATGTACCCCCACATGGATAGCATGGAACCGTCATTTTTCGTTTTGATCTGTAGCCCCCCCGCTGGACTGGACCCCCCGAAAGGAGGGTAGGCCAGACACAGTTCTCTGTGAATATCTTGAGAACTGTAGGGCCTAGGATGACCATTTTTTTCCGTATATTTGTGAGCAACCACAAATGTTAATACATACTGTAGCCTAATGCCTATTTAAGTGGGTATACTGTGATCAACCCCCAAATGTTAATACATACTGTAGCCTAATGCCTATTGAAGTGGGTATGCTGTGATCAACCCCAAATGTTAATACATACTAGTGTAGCCTAATGCCTATTGAAGTGGGTATACTGTGATCAACCCCAAATGTTAATACATAGCCTAATGCCTATTTACAGTAAGTGGGTATACTGTGATGTAGTCTAGTTAGCTGTGTACTGTGCTGTATGACTGGGTATACTGTGATCAAGCCCAAATGTTAATACTGTAGCCTAATGCCTATTGAAGTGGGTATACTGTGATCAAGCCCAAATGTTAATACATACTGTAGCCTAATGCCTATTGAAGTGGGTATACTGTGATCAAGCCCAAATGTTAATACATACTGTAGCCTAATGCCTATTGAAGTGGGTATACTGTGATCAACCCCAAATGTTAATACATACTGTAGCCTAATGCCTATTGAAGTGGGTATACTGTGATCAAGCCCAAATGTTAATACATACTGTAGCCTAATGCCTATTGAAGTGGGTATACTGTGATCAAGCCCAAATGTTAATACATACTGTAGCCTAATGCCTATTTAAGTGGGTATACTGTGATCAAGCCCAAATGTTAATACATACTGTAGCCTAATGCCTATTTAAGTGGGTATACTGTGTAGTCCTGCGTATCACGTAAACTACATCACTGGTAGGAAGAAATGGAAAAGGAGAGAGGAGAAGGAGATGAGGGAGACAGAGGAGGAGAGAGAGGGAGAGAGAGAGAGGAGGAAGAGAGAGAGAGGGAGGGAGAGGAAGGAGAAGAGAGGAGCAGAAAGCGGCTATTGAGCTGGTCTGTACTGGTTGCTAGTGGTGATGGCAGGTGTGCTGGTCTGTGCTGGTAGTGATGGCAGGTGTGCTGGTCTGTACTGGTTGCTGGTAGTGATGGCAGGTGTGCTGGTCTGTACTGGTTGCTGGTGGTGATGGCAGGTGTGCTGGTCTGTACTGGTTGCTGGTGGTGATGGCAGGTGTGCTGGTTGCTGGTGGTGATGGCAGGTGTGCTGGTCTGTACTGGTGGTGATGGCAGGTGTGCTGGTTGCTGGTAGTGATGGCAGGTGTGCTGGTCTGTACTGGTTGCTGGTGGTGATAGCAGGTGTGCTGGTCTGTACTGGTTGCTGGTGGTGATGGCAGGTGTGCTGGTCTGTACTGGTTGCTGGTGGTGATGGCAGGTGTGCTGGTCTGTACTGGTGGTGATGACAGGTGTGCTGGTCTGTACTGGTTGCTGGTGGTGATGGCAGGTGTGCTGATCTGTGCTGGTGGTGATGACAGGTGTGCTGGTTGCTGGTGGTCATGACAGGTGTGCTGGTCTGTACTGGTTGCTGGTGGTGATGGCAGGTGTGCTGGTCTGTACTGGTGGTGATGGCAGGTGTGCTGGTTGCTGTTGGTGATGGCTGGTGTGCTGGTCTGTACTGGTTGCTGGTGGTGATGGCAGGTGTGCTGGTTGCTGGTAGTGATGGCAGGTGTGCTGGTCTGTACTGGTTGCTGGTGGTGATGGCAGGTGTGCTGGTCTGTACTGGTTGCTGGTAGTGATGGCAGGTGTGCTGGTCTGTACTGGTTGCTGGTGGTGATGGCAGGTGTGCTGGTCTGTACTGGTTGCTGGTGGTGATGGCAGGTGTGCTGGTCTGTACTGGTTTCTGGTGGTGATGGCAGGTGTGCTGGTCTGTACTGGTGGTGATGGCAGGTGTGCTGGTTGCTGTTGGTGATGGCTGGTGTGCTGGTCTGTACTGGTTGCTGGTGGTGATGGCAGGTGTGCTGGTCTGTACTGATTGCTGGTGGTGATGGCAGGTGTGCTGGTTGCTGGTTGTGATGGCAGGTGTGCTGGTCTGTACTGGTTGCTGGTGGTGATGGCAGGTGTGCTGGTCTGTACTGGTTGCTGGTGGTGATGGCAGGTGTGCTGGTCTGTACTGGTTGCTGGTGGTGATGGCAGGTGTGCTGGTCTATACTGGTGGTGATGGCAGGTGTGCTGGTTGCTGTTGGTGATGGCTGGTGTGCTGGTCTGTACTGGTTGCTGGTGGTGATGGCAGGTGTGCTGGTCTGTACTGGTTGCTGGTGGTGATGGCAGGTGTGCTGGTCTGTACTGGTTGCTGATGGTGATGGCAGGTGTGCTGGTCTGTACTGGTTGCTGGTGGTGATGGCAGGTGTGCTGGTCTGTACTGGTTGCTGATGGTGATGGCTGGTGTGCTGGTCTGTACTGGTTGCTGATGGTGATGGCAGGTGTGCTGGTCTGTACTGGTGGTGATGGCAGGTGTGCTGGTTGCTGTTGGTGATGGCTGGTGTGCTGGTCTGTACTGGTTGCTGGTGGTGATGGCAGGTGTGCTGATCTGTGCTGGTTGCTGGTGGTGGTGACAGGTGTGCTGGTTGCTGGTGGTGATGACAGGTGTGCTGATCTGTGCTGGTTGCTGGTGGTGATGACAGGTGTGCTGGTTGCTGGTTGTGATGGCAGGTGTGCTGGTCTGTACTGGTTGCTGGTGGTGATGGCAGGTGTGATGGTCTGTACTGGTTGCTGGTGGTGATGCCAGGTGTGCTGGTCTGTACTGGTGGTGATGGCAGGTGTGCTGGTTGCTGGTGGTGATGACAGGTGTGCTGGTCTGTACTGGTTGCTGGTGGTGATGGCAGGTGTGCTGGTCTGTACTGGTTGCTGGTGGTGATGGCAGGTGTGCTGGTCTGTGCTGGTTGCTGGTGGTGATGGCAGGTGTGCGTGGGGGAGCGGCGATACAGAGGCAGTTACTGTAATTACTGAGTACAATCAGACGCTGTAATTTCAGCTTGTTGAGGAGGTCTGATTGTAGTGGACCAGCGAGCCGTGGCCATATCGTCCAGCTCTGCAGGTCCAGTATGGGTGATTCACATGAGGCCATATCGTCCAGCTCTGCAGGTCCAGTATGGGTGATTCACATGAACCCAGCTCTGCAGGTCCAGTATGGGTGATTCACATGAGGCCATATCGTCCAGCTCTGCAGGTCCAGTATGGGTGATTCACATGAACCCAGCTCTGCAGGTCCAGTATGGGTGATTCACATGTGGCCATATCGTCCAGCTCTGCAGGTCCAGTATGGGTGATTCACATGAACTCAGCTCTGCAGGTCCAGTATGGGTGATTCACATGAGGCCATATCGTCCAGCTCTGCAGGTCCAGTATGGGTGATTCACATGAGGCCATATCGTCCAGCTCTGCAGGTCCAGTATGGGTGATTCACATGAACTCAGCTCTGCAGGTCCAGTATGGGTGATTCACATGAACTCAGCTCTGCAGGTCCAGTATGGGTGATTCACATGAACTCAGCTCTGCAGGTCCAGTATGGGTGATTCACATGAGGCCATATCGTCCAGCTCTGCAGGTCCAGTATGGGTGATTCACATGAACTCAGCTCTGCAGGTCCAGTGTGGGTGATTCACATGAACTCAGATGGGAAACTGCACAGCGAGTAGGTCACGCTCTCTTTTTCACTCTGTCTCTGCATCCCTCCATCTCGCTTTGTTTTCTTCCTACTTGATGTCAGTCTGCGCCCCCTCCCCCTCTCTTTTTCACTCTGTCTCTGCATCCCTCCATCTCGCTTTGTTTTCTTCCTACTTGATGTCAGTCTGCCCCCCCTCCCCCTCTCTTTTTCACTCTGTCTCTGCATCCCTCCATCTCGCTTTGTTTTCTTCCTACTTGATGTCTCTGCATCCCTCCATCTCGCTTTGTTTTCTTCCTACTTGATGTCAGTCTGCCCCCCCCCTCTCTGTTTCAGATGAATCTACCTAAAGCCCCACAGGTCAGACTCTATCAAAGCAACTGACATCAGTCATGCTGGGGGTTAGTATTGGCATTCACACACACACACACACACACACATTCTTGCGAATACATATCAACACCAACTCACCAAAGGTAACAAATGCACACACACACACACACCTGTAAGACGTCACTCGTCAGGACCAATGAGGGAACTGGGAGTGGTCGAAGGAAATCGTGAAGCTGTCCGCGCGCTGTTGGAAATATATCAATTGATTATAAACCCCTGTTAACCTAATAAATCTGACTCCGCTCAGTATTAGAAAAGTTTCAGTTAATTGTAACATAGTTATCCTTAGTGGGTTGGTACGCCCACAATGCATATTGTTAATGAGAATGCCTAACTCGTTTTCTTATGACACGCGCTCAAGCTTAGGAATATATACTATAGGTCTCCTCCATCTGCTGATTAATTCAGGCGGTTCCTAAACATAACACGTATTGGTCTGGAAGTGGTCAGAGGTTACATGCTGATCCGGACTGCGATACTCACCAGCGTGTGAGTAGGGTAATTAATCAACAGTTAACATGATCAGGAGTTTGATCAGTATAGAAACATTAGGACTCCTTACACACACACACACACACACACACACACACATTCTTGCGAATACATATGGACACCAACTCAATAACAATGCGTGCACACACACACACACACACACACACACACAGTACATGCATAATCTATGACACCCTGGTGATTTGAAACAGGAGTCCTCATATGTTGGTGTGTTATCGCCAGCTACTGCAGATGTCTACTATGGCAATGACGTCTTCCAGTGTACCCTGGAGCAGACAGACAGGCAGGCAGACAGACAGACAGACAGACGTCGTCATCAGTGACTTTCATACAACTCTGAGTCTGTAAACTCTGAGACTGTTACAGGAGTTGGTCTCCCCCTGCATTGTGTGTGCGGAACGTGGCGTGTGGAGCTGTGTGTGTGTGTGTGTGTGTGTGTGTCTCCCCCTGCATTGTGCAGGTGTCTTCATTCAGGGCCAGATGTTGATACATGGAGCGGCAGAACACCGCGCTGAGGAATCTGCTCGGAAATAACCGGAGTGTGAGTGTGTGTGTGTGTGTGCGTGTGTGTGTGTGAATCTGCTCGGAAATAACCGGAGTGTGAGGAATGGAGCCGACCACGAGCGTCCGGCGCCTCGGGGGTGATCTGATGCGCGCTCAGAGAGACACGCCGGCCAACGCG
This sequence comes from Alosa pseudoharengus, assembly GCF_046254945.1. NCBI lineage: Eukaryota > Metazoa > Chordata > Actinopteri > Clupeiformes > Clupeidae > Alosa > Alosa pseudoharengus. The sequence continues at coordinate 2,227,053 of NW_027468685.1, forward strand.
CACATTAGCGTCCCTCCCTACACCGCAGAGAAGCCCTGTTAAATAATTGACTTTTAATAATTAATGCAGAGCCACCTTATTACGGCTCCGAAGGCAGCATGACCAGGGAGAGGATGAAATAAAAGATGATAATTGCCCAGAAGGAGGGAAGCAGCCCTGTACACATCAGAACAAAGACCATGAAAGGGCAGAGAGGGAGGGAGTGAGAGAGAGAGAGGGAGGGAGAGAGATGGGGAAAGAGAGGGAGGAAGAGACAGAGAAAGAATGCGACAAAGATAGAGAGAGTAAGAGAGGATGAGAGAGAAAGAAAAAAGGAGGGTACTGATAAAATGAGATAAAGAAAAGAAACAAAAATAGATAGAGGTAGAGAGAGAAACGGAGAGAGATAGATAGATAGAGATATATAGATAGAGTGAAGAGAGAGAGAGATAGAGGAGAGAGAGAAAGAGATAGAAAGAGGGGAGAGAGAGATAGATAAAAGGACGATAGAGAGAGATAGAGAAAGAGTGAGAGAGATAGATAGATAGAGTGAAGAGAGAGATAGATAGATGGGAGAGAGATAAAGAGAGGGGAGAGATTCTTGAATTTCCCCTTGGGGATCAATAAAGTATCTATCCATCTATCTATCTATCTATCTAAAAGGAAGATAGAGATAGATAGAGGGGAGAGAGAGAGAAAGATAGGCATAGATAAAGAGAAAATAGAGAGATTGAAAGATAGAGATAGATAAAGTGAAGAGATAGAGGTAGATGGAGAGAGGGGAGAGATAGAGGAGAGAGATAGAGATAGAGAGAAAGAGGTAGATAGAGACAGGGGAGAGATAGAGGAGAGAGAGATAGAGATAGAGAGAAAGAGGTAGATAGAGACAGGGGAGAGATAGAGGAGAGAGAGATAGAGATAGAGAGAAAGAGGTAGATAGAGACATGGGGAGAGATAGAGGAGAGAGAGATAGAGATAGAGAGAAAGAGGTAGATAGAGACAGGGGAGAGATAGAGGAGAGAGAGATAGAGATAGAGAGAAAGAGGTAGATAGAGACATGGGGAGAGATAGAGGAGAGAGAGATAGAGATAGAGAGAAAGAGGTAGATAGAGACAGGGGAGAGATAGAGGAGAGAGAGATAGAGATTGAGAGAAAGAGGTAGATAGAGACATGGGGAGAGATAGAGGAGAGAGAGATAGAGATAGAGAGAAAGAGGTAGATAGAGACAGGGGAGAGATAGAGGAGAGAGAGATAGAGATAGAGAGAAAGAGGTAGATAGAGACATGGGGAGAGATAGAGGAGAGAGAGATAGAGATAGAGAGAAAGAGGTAGATAGAGACAGAGAGTGAAGAGCGAGATAGAAAGAGTGAGTGTGTGTGTGTATGAGTGTGTGTGTGTGTATGTATGAGTGTGTGTGTGTGTATGTATGAGTGTGTGTGTATGTATGAGTGTGTGTGTATGTATGAGTGTGTGTGTGTGTATGTATGAGTGTGTGTGTGTGTATGTATGAGTGTGTGTGTATGTATGAGTGTGTGTGTGTGTATGTATGAGTGTGTGTGTGTGTATGTGTGAATGTGTGTGTGTGTGTGAGAGAGTTTATGTGTGTGTGTGTGTGTGTGTGTGTGTGTGTGCACTGTTCTGCTGATCCTTTCCCACGCAGAGCAAATGAGGTGCTTGTCTGTGTCTGTAGGGGCCCAGGATCTGTATGTGTGTGTGTGTTGATCCTTTCCCACGTATAGACCAAATGAGCAGTCAACAGCCCAAATCCCCTCTGAGAAAACGCGCAGCGGCATGTCACGACACCTCACACTCGCTGAAATTAATCGCCACCTACCTCCCCTCCTTAAACGCCGTCTCCCACTTCAGGCGGAGCTGGGCGCGCTTAGTCGCTCCGGTAGTTTTCTCGCTCGGTATGCAGCGTAGACGGCTCCGGGGGAAATCAGACATGTAAACATGACGTCTCCACACGTAGCACACAGCCCACACGAGACCCGGTCGTCTCCACGCGTAGCACACAGCCCACACGAGACCCATGCCCAAATGACTCCGGACGTCTCCACACATAGTACACAGCCCACACGAGAGCCTGAACACACAACCTGAGCAGGTAGAGTAGGTTAGTCTGAACACACAACCTGAGCAGGTAGAGTAGGTTAGTCTGAACACACAACCTGAGCAGGTAGAGTAGGTTAGTCTGAACACAACCTGAGCAGGTAGAGTGAACACACAACCTGAGCTGGTAGAGTAGGTTAGCCTGAACACACAACCTCAACAGGTAGAGAGATGGTTAGCCTGAACACACAACCTGAGCAGGTAGAGTAGGTTTGTCTGAACACACAACCTGAGCAGGTAGAGTGAACACACAACCTGAGCTGGTAGAGTAGGTTAGCCTGAACACACAATCTGTGCAGGTAGAGTAGGTTAGCCTGAACACCTACAGGTAGCAATGTTTTCGTGACGTTGCATAGAAATCCATGTAGCCTATTCTAGGCTATTCTTTTTCATTTTCATATATTGCATTCATTTTTTTGGAGTTGTGCATTGATATATCCATGCTCTTGGTTCAGTCTTTATGCATATTAAAGTTAGAGTTCATCACCAATGGGGCTACAAACGTGTTATGTCCGTGCATGTGAAGTTATATCTGTGTGTTGCGGGCACATGCACGTGCGTGCATGCGCGTCCCCGAGTGGGCCGCTGGTTGGTGAAAATGCCAGGGCCGTTTTTTAATCCCAGTCCGTCACTGCTGAACACACAACCTGAGCAGGTAGAGAGTACAAACTAGACCAGTGTTTTTCAACCTTTTTTGTGCCACGGCACACTTTTGACACTTAAAATGTCCCACGGCACACTAACATCCTGTGTGAAGAAAAAATAAACATACCATAGCCTAAAATTTCAAATAATACACAGATACGGCCTTATTATGGCTTCAACACCTGCTCAATAAAACAAGCACCCTCTGTTTCATTTGTAGGTGACTATATCTAATTTAATTGTTGTTATGAACTGGATATGTGATGATTCTGTGAATACTGGATATGGGGCCCCCGTTGTACAATGCCTGCATACCACAAATAGTGCAATCATACAATCAATGAGAGCATGTGGTTATAATTTTTTTCTGGACCAGTGAGTGACATTTGGGTAATTTTCTGCGGCACACCTGATGATCTCTCATGGCACACTAGTGTGCCCCGGCACAGTGGTTGAAAAACACTGAACTAGACGAACGTCAGCAACCCACAGAAGTGTCCTCCTCCCCTTAGTGCGTCTGAGCTTTGTGTGTGTGTGTGAGTGTGTGTGAGCACTGCAGCTTGCAGAAGAATCTGAATAAAAGAGGGGATAGAGGAGGGGAGGAGGACTTTGTCGCCATATTTAGCGAGATTTCAGACCCCCCAAGCGACTTTGTCGCCATATTTAGCGAGATTTCAGACCCCCAAGCGACTTTTTTTGTAAAAAGGGACTAGCGACAAATCTAGCTACTTTTTCTGGCGCTCTTGGAGACTTTTTGAGACTCTGATGTGATTGCATGTAACGTCCCTTTTACTCTTCTGAGTGAGCAGTGAGTTCGGCTGTGCTATGTAAGAGTCTCATGCCTGTTTCCTTTGTGAATTAGCCTACATCGAGTTCGCCCAAAGCGTTGCCCCATGGTTATAAAAGTAATGACTGGCCTATGTAGTATCAGCCCATGCTATCCACGGAAGTAGATGTTCTATAGATCTAACAGCTCAGACAACGTTATTGGAAGGTGCAGCAACTTCGGGTGAGATTACAACCAACGAGACGAGAGCAATGACATGATGACAGGGAAACAGGGACGCGCTTTCCAGCACCGTTCAACAAAGGAAAGTAGGCTACAACTTCATTCGCAAGCAGATAGTTCAAAATCGAGCATACAAGTTAGAAAAACCTAAAGCATTCGTTTAGGCTATGTAGCCTCAATGTTGTCAATGCAGGACAGACTGTCGGCTGAGGGGGAAAAAATTCTGTCGGTCTGTCTGAGTGACATTAACTAAATAGGCTAAATCCAAAATATAGCCATTGTTGTAAGGTTAAATTGTGTGTAGCCTATGGTGAAGTTATAATCAGACTTCAAGCTGTGCAAAGCAAATGCAGCAGTTGGGAATATGTTGGAAATGACTTATGCTCATTCTGGTGTATACTATGACGAGATGTACAAAAGTGTAAAGTGTATCAATTACCCTAATATAGCCTACAAGTATATTAAATTAAATATATTTAAATTAGGCTCTTAAAGTTGCCTATTTCAGTAGGCCTAGGAGAAAAGCAAACAGGTGTAATTAAAGGGCCATCACTTTTTTTTTTTGGGGGGGGCGGTCATGACCTGGTGACGTAATTGCTATGCAAATTAGTGCGTGACGTCATCTAGCGACTTTTGGAGCTGGCTTTAGTTACTTTCCATTTGAAATAGTTGGCAACACTGGGAGGAGAGAAGGGTGAAGTTGCGTGTGTGTGTGTGCGTGCGTGTGTGTGAGTGTGTGTGTGTGTGTATGTATGTGTGTGTGTGTGTGTGTGAGTGAGGTTATGTGTGGGTGGGGGGGGTTTTGTGTACAGCAGCGTGGAAACTAGAGCCTAACTCAATTAACACACACACACACAGCTCCTCAAGGATGCAGAGACGCGTGTCATTTCCTCTTCCTGGTATTTGAAGCAGACGTCGCTGCCTTTATGGTCCGACACTGATAGCTCCCCTGCTTATCTCCGTGTGCACAGCGCCCCTGGTTCAGCTATCAGTCTGTGCAAATGTGTCGGACCAGACAAAGACATCTGGGCAGACTGTTGCAGACCGTCTTTAGGAACACCTGATTAAATGTGCCAGACAGACCAGCGCCAAATTAGCCTGCCCATCAACAGACACCAGACCAGTGCCAAACTAGCCTGCCCTACAACACACCAGCGCCAAACTAGCCTGCCCTATGCCAGACCAGCGCCAAACTAGCCTGCCCTACAACACACCAGCGCCAAACTAGCCTGCCCTACAACACACCAGCGCCAAACTAGCCTGCCCTACACCAGCGCCAAACTAGCCTGCCCTATGCCAGACCAGCGCCAAACTAGCGCCAAACTAGCCTGCCCTACAACACACCAGCGCCAAACTAGCCTGCCCTACAACAGACGCCAGACCAGCGCCAAACTAGCCTGCCCTACGCCAGACCAGCGCCAAACTAGCCTGCCCTATGCCAGACCAGCGCCAAACTAGCGCCAAACTAGCCTGCCCTACAACAGACCAGCGTCAAACTAGCCTGCCCTACAACACACCAGCGCCAAACTAGCCTGCCCTACACCAGCGCCAAACTAGCCTGCCCTATGCCAGACCAGCGCCAAACTAGCCTGCCCTACAACAGACGCCAGACCAGCGCCAAACTAGCCTGCCCTACGCCAGACCAGCGCCAAACTAGCGCCAAACTAGCCTGCCCTACGACAGACCAGCGCCAAACTAGCCTGCCCTACAACAGACCAGCGCCAAATTAGAGTGCTTTCCGTTTGTGTACATCTATTTCAATTGCCTCATGGAGAGAGCCAACATGCAGATCCTCCCAGCGCAGAAAGCTCCATTTCATGTGTGGTGGGCTGTGTTTAATGTGCAGAACTGGGATGGTATTAGCAGGTACACATCACAAATCCCTTTCATGTTGTAATTAATTACTCAGTACATGATTAAACAGCTTTAGTTGTCTGAGGGAGAAATAGATGAACACTTCACAGAAACATTTCAAACACAGAGAGAGAGAGAGAGTGATTGAAAGATAGTGAAGGAGAGTGAAGGAGAGAGTGATGGAGAGAGAGATGGAGAGAGTGATGGAGTGAAGGAGAGAGATGGAGAGAGTGGAGGAGAGAGAGAGATGGAGAGAGTGTGCCAAACCAGACCAGTGCCAAACTAGCCTGCCCTACAACACACCAGCGCCAAACTAGCCTGCCCTACACCAGCGCCAAACTAGCCTGCCCTATGCCAGACCAGCGCCAAACTAGCGCCAAACTAGCCTGCCCTACAACACACCAGCGCCAAACTAGCCTGCCCTACAACAGACGCCAGACCAGCGCCAAACTAGCCTGCCCTACGCCAGACCAGCGCCAAACTAGCCTGCCCTATGCCAGACCAGCGCCAAACTTGCGCCAAACTAGCCTGCCCTACAACAGACCAGCGTCAAACTAGCCTGCCCTACAACACACCAGCGCCAAACTAGCCTGCCCTACACCAGCGCCAAACTAGCCTGCCCTATGCCAGACCAGCGCCAAACTAGCCTGCCCTACAACAGACGCCAGACCAGCGCCAAACTAGCCTGCCCTACACCAGACCAGCGCCAAACTAGCGCCAAACTAGCCTGCCCTACAACAGACGCCAGACCAGCGCCAAACTAGCCTGCCCTACGCCAGACCAGCGCCAAACTAGCGCCAAACTAGCCTGCCCTACGCCAGACCAGCGCCAAACTAGCGCCAAACTAGCCTGCCCTACAACAGACCAGCATCAAACTAGCCTGCCCTACAACAGACCAGCGCCAAATTAGAGTGCTTTCCGTTTGTGTACATCTATTTCAATTGCCTCATGGAGAGAGCCAACATGCAGATCCTCCCAGCGCAGAAAGCTCATTTCATGTGTGGTGGGCTGTGTTTAATGTGCAGAACTGGGATGGTATTAGCAGGTACACATCACAAATCCCTTTCATGTTGTAATTAATTACTCAGTACATGATTAAACAGCTTTAGTTGTCTGAGGGAGAAATAGATGAACACTTCACAGAAACATTTCAAACACAGAGAGAGAGAGAGAGAGAGAGAGAGAGAGAGTGATTGAAAGATAGTGAAGGAGAGTGAAGGAGAGAGTGATGGAGAGAGAGATGGAGAGAGTGATGGAGTGAAGGAGAGAGATGGAGAGAGTGGAGGAGAGAGAGAGATGGAGAGAGTGGAGGAGAGAGAGAGAGATGGAGAGAGTGAAGGAGAGAGATGGAGAGAGTAAAGAAGAGAGAGAGAGATGGAGAGAGTGAAGGAGAGAGAGACAGAGCTGTGAGTTGCGAGGAATTAACAGAGGTGAGTGGAGGTCTCAGGTCATTAACTGTGCCTTGGAAAGAGAGAGAGAGAGAGAAAGAGAGAGAGGGGGGAGAGAAAGAGAGGGAGAGAGAGTGAAGGGGGAAGAGCTGGCCATTAGCAGTGTCTTGGCAGGATGCTGAGGTGTTGATGAAGTGGATCTGACCCCCAGGGGCCTCAGTGTCACAAACCACCCCCCCACCCCCACACACACACACACACACACCACATGCCTGGGGCTGTTCAAAAGGGCTTGTATAATGTGTGTTCAAAATTACACTTATCGAGCACACAAGATCAAAAGATCAAAACCCTAAAGGTCATGACCCTAGTCTTCAAAAGGTCATGACCCTAGTCTTCTGCCTAGATGCACCGAGGCTGGTTCATCTTATATCACCTCACTGGAGCCAGTCCACACACACACACACACACACACACACACACACACAGCAGCAGTTCACAGCAGTATGTTAAATGCTTATTAGATCACCAGGCAAATATTCACACCAAATGCTTATTAGATAACCAGGCAAGTATTCACACCAAATGCTTATTAGATAACCAGGCAAGTATTCACACCAAATGCTTATTAGATAACCAGGCAAGTATTCACACCAAATGCTTATTAGATAACCAGGCAATGTAGTGTTCACACCAAATGCTTATTAGATAACCAGGCAAGTATTCACACCAAATGCTTATTAGATAACCAGGCAAGTATTCACACCAAATGCTTATTAGATAACCAGGCAAGTATTCACACCAAATGCTTATTAGATAACCAGGCAATGTAGTGTTCACACCAAATGCTTATTAGATAACCAGGCAAGTATTCACACCAAATGCTTATTAGATAACCAGGCAAGTATTCACACCAAATGCTTATTAGATAACCAGGCTATGTAGTGTTCACACCAAATGCTTATTAGATAACCAGGCAAGTATTCACACCAAATACTTATTAGATAACCAGGCTATGTAGTGTTCACACCAAATGCTTATTAGATAACCAGGCAAGTATTCACACCAAATGCTTATTAGATAACCAGGCAAATATTCACACCAAATGCTTATTAGATAACCAGGCTACGTAGTGTTCACACCAAATGCTTATTAGATAACCAGGCAAGTATTCGCACCAAATGCTTATTAGATAACCAGGCTATGTAGTGTTCACACCAAATGCTTATTAGATAACCAGGCTATGTAGTGTTCACACCAAATGCTTATTAGATAACTACGCTATGTAGTAATTCAAACCAAATGAGAAGGCCAGAGAGAGTGGGTGAGAGAGAGAGAGAGAGTGGGTGATAGAGAGAGTGGGTGGGTGAGAGAGAGAGAGTGGGTGAGAGAGAGAGAGAGTGGGTGAGAGAGAGAGAGAGTGGGTGATAGAGAGAGTGGGTGAGAGAGAGAGAGAGAGAGTGGGTGATAGAGAGAGAGTGAGAGAGAGTGGGTGATAGAGAGTGGGTGAGAGAGAGAGAGAGAGAGAGAGAGTGGGTGAAATGGATCTAGAGGGTGAGATGGATCTGGTGCGGATGTGGCCAGGGGTGTAGCAAGCGTGGGGGATGTGGGTGTTATAACGTACACACTTTTGCTGGAACACGATTCTATCCCCCACACTTTTTGTCAGATTAAAACGAAAGTAAAATATGGAAATAAACGCTCTCGTAAAGAGTTGGAACCTATGTCTAAAAAGGGCGGGCTCTGATAACGCGCACACACAGAGACACAAATAGGTCTGTTGATTTGATTGAACGGTCATCCAGCCAATCGCGTCAGTGAAGAACCACAGTCGCTCTGATCAAATTCTAAGTGTGCGTCTTTCAAAGCTGTGCTGCTGCTTAGGTCTGCATTATAACATCTGCAGTGATCAGATTTGAGGTAGAATTGAAATTATAATTGTTACCACATTATGCTAAACGAAAATTCACGGTCCGACTTACAGTTTTTGTCACAATGTAGAAATGCAGGGAGTCAAAGTGAAAGCGGGGTTGCGCGCACTAAGGCAGTTGTTGTTTCTGCAGAAAGGCCCTTGGCTACTGTTCTCAGAGCATTATGCTTTCTCTGTCTATTAGGGGTGGGCGATATGGACAAAAAATAATATCTCGATATTTTTTATGATTTTGACGATAGCGATAATTAGTCGATATCCTTTAAAAAAATGTTTTTGTTAAAGTCTGAGTTACTTTACAGCTCATTATTTATGAATAGCATCATTACAATAATAACCAATAACCTAACCTGTGACTTTTTAACCAAATCAACCAATGCATTGTCACTCTATGAAACATGGTCTAGCCAGCTACATTAGAGAAGATGAATAGGCCTAACAGTTTCCCAAGAGAAAGTCTGAAGCTGAAGTTCCTTTCAAACCTTTACATAGGATTCACTGTAAAACTAAGAGCAGACCAACAGAGTAGCCTACATCTCAGTTATTTCCTTCTATGTTTTGTTTTAGAGCAATCACGTAGGCTAGCATTCCAAGTTACAGAATAGAAACTAATGCGTTAGCTTATGGCTAATGTATATGAGAAATCCCATAGAGATGCTAACGGTTAGCATAATCGGTAAACATAGCTATTTAGAGCGAACTTCAATCCATTTACAAAAGATTTACATGAGAATAGTTATTTGTTTACAACTGACTATTAAAATACTCAAAGGCTAATGTTTTCTCTCCATATAATACCGTGTAGGAAAAAATGTGACTGTCTCATCAATGCTACTTGAACAGAAATAGCCGCATAAAATCCCAAGTAGGCTACTCTCGCTGCACAAAATAAACATTAGGCTGCGTGGGACAGCGTTGTGACCCACTAGAGATCACGTGACACTTGCTCTGCTGCACTTCTCCCGCATAGCCTACCTCCTGGGAATGTATGAGTCTTCAGTGCGTGATTTCGTGTGTTTTTTCCCCATAAGTAATTTAAATACTCGATAATGTAAATTTGCACATCGTTAAAACAACAATCACGATATTATCGCAGACGATATATATCGCCCACCCCTACTGTCTATGATCTGCAGATTTTCTCAAACTATGGGCCTCCTGATGTTGGATCCAAAATGGCGGCGAGCGAGTAGGTCACGTTAGAAGCAGCTCTCACTACAAAACGCCCTAAAATCCTGTTTTTAGCTGTTTCATAACTCCAAAAGAAAAATTTGATCGACTATATTGCATTTAAGACGAGTAAATAACATAAATGGCGACTCGAAAGACGACAACTAAAAAGAATCCTGACAAAAAGGAAGAAATGCCTGAAGAAGCTAAAATTTTGCTAGGCACAGAAGCTATGGCTAATGAGGAAAGCGAGGTGATGAAAGCCATTTCTGATTTGAAAGATGTTTTCGCCTCCAAATTTGACGGTGTGCTGTCCGCCATACAAGACATTAAGACTGAAATTCGTGACTTTGGAGGTAGGATTTCTGAAGCTGAACATCGAATTAGCAATACCGAAGATAACATCAGTGGTATGCAAAAGACGGTGCAAACTATGGAGAACCAAGTCGAGCTGCTCAACTCCAGAATAGAGGATTTGGAGAATAGAAATAGACGATGCAACCTACGCCTGGTAAATCTCCCTGAAAAGGTAGAGGGGAGCAATGCTGTCAGATTTCTAGAAGACTGGCTGTCTAACGTGTTTGAAACATCATTAACAAGTCCACTTATAATTGAACGAGCACATCGAATTGGCAGACTCCCGAGGCATGCAACCGAACAAAAATATCCCCGAGTGCTAATCATGAAGTTCCTCAACTTTCAAGATCGACAACGAGTAATGGGGGCTGCCAGAGAAATGAAAATGGTAAAATACCAAGAACACCGAGTCATGTTTTTTCCGGATTTTTCTGCGGAGGTGCGCAAGCAACGAAAGCAGTTTGAGGGCGTGAAGAAGCGTCTACAATCGCTGAACATCGAATACAGATTTGGATACCCAGCCAAGTTGATCGTCTGCCGCAATGGACAAAATACCGTCTGCAACTCACCAGAGGAAGTGGAGAAACTTATTGAAGCAGGCGATACAGTGGAGCAGGGAGACAATGTACAGTAGGATACTGTGAACGATGTGATGGCCTTGTTTCTTAACCCAGGCATACATGAACAAAATTAGGCTACAGGTACTGTAGGCTACTATGTACACTGCTTATTGCCGGGTGAGATTACATACTTTTTGGTTGTGTAGGCTACTATGTTCAGGCTATGCTGACCTGGTTAGATCGTTCAATACTCTGGTTAAACGTTTAGACTATCATTGGAATTGGTATGACAATATCTTGATGGGCTGTTTTGTGGTGGAGTGACGGTAACGTTAGCAAACAGCGGAACCTATGCTTGTAAGAGACTTGCTCCTTATAGAAGGATCAGTCGAGTCCACTGTTGAATCTTTTACGTTCGGGGGGAGGGGGAAGCTACGCAGGTTTGTTCGGGTTAATTGCGTCCAAGAGCCTCATTTTGCAAGATGTTTTGCTATTTTGTTTTTTCTTGTCGAACTTGTGTTAATGTATGTTTTTACAACGGGTATTGTCTCTATCCTAAGGAAATATAATACACAATGGTTACATGAGGAATGACTCACATATCAATATAACATCCTGGAATGTGAGGGGGTTAGGTAAATTATCTAAAGTGAAACAGGTCATGAATAGATTAAAACAACTCAAAGCAACTATCGTGTTCTTACAAGAAACGCATTTACTGTCGAGTGAACTACAGAGATTACAAAGAAGATGGGCGGGACAGGTATTTGCATCATCATATGCATCTAATGCAAGAGGGGTAGTAACATTGATTCATAAATCTGTTCCATTTCAAGTACTGAATGTCATATCCGACAAGGCAGGCAGGTATTTAATTCTTCAAGGACTACTCACTGACAAGAAGATAAATCTTGTAAATCTATATGGGCCAAATTCAGATAGCCCAACTATCTGAACTAGACTTATTTTTACTTTTAGCTCCTATGTCTGGCCAACTCCTGATTGGAGGAGATTTCAATACAACCCTGTCAACAGACCTTGATAGACTCAAGAGTGTAGATAACACTCATGCTCAAAGTAGGAAAATATTACAGACCTTTATGCAGGAATTAGACTTGTGTGACCCATGGAGAAGACAATATCCAAACAAATCAGAATTTTCATGCTTCACATCATCATCAAACTCATATTCACGTATAGATTATTTCTTAGTTTCAAACCAGTTATTCCCACAAATATTTGACATTAGATATGAGACCATTGTGATTTCTGATCATGGCCCTGTTACACTAATATATGACTTGAACAAGATCATTAGAGGTCCTCATAGATGGAGGCTACATCCAAAATGGTTACATGATACAAAGTTCTTAGAATTTGTGGGTTCTAATATTGATGTGTTTTTTAAAATAAATACAAACGAAACAAGTGCTTCTGTTAGATGGGAGGCTTTCAAAGCTTACATTAGAGGACAGATGATTAGCTACACAAGCTTTATAACCAATAAAGTTAATTTAGAATTGAGATCACTTGAAGAAGAAATCAAGAAGCTAGAAAAAGAAACCCATGTAGATCATACACATACAATACCACAGCAAAAGGAACTACTACTCCTCAGAGCACAATACAACAAGCTATCACTATCTAAAGCTGAAAACAGCCTATTTTGCCTGAAACAAACATTCTATGAGCAGGGAGAAAAATCTGGCAAACTTCTGGCCTGGCAAATTAAAAAAATACAATCTAATAAAGCCATTAATAGCATTATAACAAACTCAGAAACTCTCTCATCTGATCCACAGGAGATCAATGAGGCTTTTACCCAGTTCTTTAAATCATTATACAAATCAGAAACTGCTGGAGTTACCGTCCAACAAACTAGCTTTCTAGATAATCTTCAAATACCTGCCTTCTCAGATGAAGTGAAACAGAAATTAGATTCACCTTTGTCTGTAGAGGAATTACTGAAGGCTATAGATACAATGAATAATGGGAAAACAGCTGGACCAGATAGTCTCCCTATAGATATGTATAAAGCTTTCAAAGATCAATTAATTCGCCCTCTATTTGAAATGTTTGAGGAGTCCCTAGAAACTGGAATTCTGCCCCCGTCATTAAGAAAGGCCTTAATTACACTTTTGCCAAAGCCAGATAAACCACAACACTATTGTGAATCATATAGACCGATCTCTTTGATTAACACTGATGCTAAAATACTAGCCAAAGCACTAGCTATGAGACTAGAAGCTCATCTACCAGCAATAATTCATAATGACCAAAATGGATTTGTGAAGGGCAGGCAGGCCTTTCATAATATACGCCGAGCATTGAATATTATCCACGAAAAAACAGATACTACAGACAACTGCATACTGTCTCTGGACGCCGAAAAGGCGTTCGACAGAGTTGAATGGCCTTATTTATTTGATATGCTCTCCCGATATGGATGTGGACCTAAACTCTGTCAATGGATTAAATTATTGTATTGTGAACCATTAGCTGAAATTGTTACAAACAACTTAATTTCAGAACCCTTTAATCTATCGCGTGGTACGCAACAGGGTTGCCCACTGTCCCCCCTACTATTTGTGATGTCTATTGAAGCCCTGGCAATAGCCATACGAAGTCATCCAGGGATAAAGGGAATTGATATTGCAGGTCAAGAGCATCAGATTTCATTATTTGCAGATGATATATTATTATACCTTGCAGATCTAAAAAACACAATGCCTACTCTGATCAACATGATTAATCATTTTGGAACATTCTCAGGATATAAGGTCAATCAGTCCAAATCTTCCATACTTTTCCTCAATGGAAAAGAAAGAAATAGTCCACCAATCCAACACCCTTTCACAGTATCTAAAATTGGGTTTAAATATTTGGGAATTATTCTCACACCTCAAATAAAAAACATAATCCCACATAACTATGACCCTATTGTTTCACATGTAAACAATTCTTTAAATAGATTGATGTCTCTCCCACTCACATTAATAGGCAGAATCAATGCCATTAAAATGAACATTCTCCCTAAATTTTTATATTTATTTCAGTCAATTCCTCTCTCACCACCGCCAGCCTTTTTCTCTACTATGAGGAAAACATTCATCTATTCCACATTTCATCTGGAATAAAAGACGACCAAGACTTCGCTTAACCTTATTATATCTACCTTATGATAGGGGAGGGTTGCAGTTACCCAACCTACTATGGTACTTCAGAGCAGCCCAAGTTAGAGCCGCACTTTTTTGGTTCTCTAATCCTTCAAATCTGCCATGGGTCCAGATAGAGGAACAAAAGGCGAAAGGGCTAACTTTGGACAGATACCTATACTCCAATTCTCTGAAAATGCTTAAGCGGAATACAATCAATCCATTTGTTACGACCACAATTACAGCTTGGTATGAATCGCAAGAGATGGTTGGAAAGCCAAGAGATATATCACATTTTTCTCCTATCTGGGGCAATGCAAGATTTACACCAGGTACATCAGACCCAGGTTTTAAACTTTGGGCACAACTTGGTTTACAGAAGATTTCAGATCTCTTTATAGACAACACCCTTATGCCTTTTGAATATCTGAAAGATAATTTTGGGATTCCTAGGACTCATTTGTTTAAATATTTTCAAATACGGAGTTTTGTTCATTCTAAGAACCAATCATATCAATCTCCTGCTTTAAATGGTATTGAAGAACTAGGCTATTGTCCCTTTAGCCCATGCTAAAGGGACAATCTCGAAAATATACAGTAAAATGCTTAAGTCATCAGGAGAGTCCTCAGACTATAAGAAAATGGCCTGGATGGAAGACTTTCAGACAGTCATTACAGAGCTAGAATGGGAAAAGGCATGTTGTCAAGCACAAACTATAACTATTAATAGTAGATTGAGGTTAATTCAATATAATTGGCTCATGAGAACATATATAACTCCTGAAAAACTCCAAAAGTTTAACCCGAACATTCCGGACACTTATAAAATGTACAGAGAAAGGAACTTTGTTTCATTGTATCTGGACCTGTAAACATATTCAAGAATTTTGGAATGCCATAATTGAGATTATTTCCTGTATCGTTCAGAAAGAAATCCCTGTATGCCCAAAAATCTGTATCCTTGGCCTTATCCCGGAGACATTATCCCTTGGAACACATGAAAACAAATTGGTCAACCTCTGCCTACTACATGCAAAACGTCTTATTGCTAGACAATGGAAAAGTGTTTGTTGTCCATCTGTAACTCTATGGGTTAATGAACTATCTTCATGTATAGCGATTGAAAGGCTTACATATGCCATTAAACATAAAAGCCATATTTTCCATAAAATATGGGATTCATTCATTACATTTTTGGAATCAAGACCCAGTAGCCTATGTTCTTAAATGCCACAATAACAAGTGAGACTACCCTCATGTATGTGTTTTTATGTTCCTAAATGGCACAATAACAAGTGACACTACCCTCATGTGTGTGTTTTTGTGTTTTTGTGTTTTTGTTGTTTGTTTGTTTGAGTGTTGTTTTTATTTATTTATTTATTGATTGATTTATCTTTTTACATTTTTTTTTTTTTACAATTATTATTGTTACTTTTATTGCAAACTATTATTATCAACAGATGGCTCAAAGTGGGTGGGTGGGTTGGTGGGAGATGGGCAAGAAGTATATCTTTATGTTGTATTTGAATACATGTGTTGAAAGATTGTTGGTTATTTAAAATCAATAAAAAATAAGGATTAAAAAAAAAAAAAAAACTATGGGCCTCCTCAACAATGAACCTACTCGTCCACGTAGCCGCGAAATTAGTTATGCCCGGTGCTTCACACGTCTGATCATTTGCAGCAAGATTGAATGGTAGCCTATGGAACCGCGGACTGAAAGAAAAATAAACTTGTAACGTGACTAATCTGAATCTTTTATTTTTAAATTTAGAGATTAAATTCTCTCTGGGGTGCCAGGCAGTATTTGCTGCCAATTCAAATTTAGTCACAGTTAGAGCGAAACTATCACACAAATCAAACAACACAAACACGTTTTATAAGTTCCAAATCATATATTGTGATAGTTTAAATTAAACCAAAAATATTCATACACAACTTAAATAATCAATAACCCTCCATACAATCGAAAATAAAATGACATTTAAACAAAAACGGTATGTATGAAAGAGTATGAAAGAGTCCGAGTCACTGAAGGAAAGTGAGTTGTGGAATATGTTGAATTAGTTGCATAGGCTACTGGCGGAAGGGAAAAGTGAACTCGGAGATGAGTGTGGAGTTACCAGCGGGAGACTAGCCAGGGGAACTGCAGAGTAGGCCTACGACTTGAACCAGGGATCTTCGCAACACCTCGACAAGAGAAAGGAAAACCTCTTGTCATGCGGCCGATCCATTCCGTCGTGCGCAACACAAAGTAGTTTGAGCCGGTCCTATTTTGCTCAGGATCCGCGCTGCTTCAAAGTAATTCCTCAAAGGGATTAATCCACAAGGGTACGATCCAAGGAATCCAATGTAACTTAACCAGTGTGAATGTTCTGTTTCAAAATGCTCCCGCCATATCTCACATGCCCTCGGTAACTACTCTCTCCGATAGAGTTTCCTGTAATTATCGCTCTCCTCCCGCAGGTTAGGCCAAGCAGCCTTTTATCGTCAGCTGACTGCGTGACGTTAACAACCCCAATTGCGTTTCAGCAACCCGGTTGGATAAGCCTAAAGTAATATATACATTTTTATTATAAAGAATATGGAGCGGTCCGCTACAAACTATAGGCTAAAAGTTTCCCCAATCAGAAATTGCCTACTTATTAATTTGGTGTCATCAACTATATAGACATAGCCCAGTCAGCACACATACGTCTCCAAGACGCTTGGAAAAAAACTGCTTCATTACATCGCGTCCCATTTAGAACGTCTTATTTGATCTTACAAACGGCGGTGTCAAGACACATTTGAGTTCTACATCTGAGAACTAAGATTTCCAGCATGTAGAACGCTTATGAGCGCTCATGCAATGTGTGCGTCCCTGCAGCAAGTGAAAGGTAACGTGGGCTAGAAGCAACAATAGTTTAAACAATAACGTGGCTTCCTGTAACTATCATTGGAAACAGCATAGAAACTGCTAATCATAATCTTTAAATTGACATTAATTAAGCTAGCTATATGCAACACAATTTATTTATATTCCCTTATGTTTGAGTAGACTTCAAACGTTTTTGAATTTGAGCTTACAGTTCTGTCATTATTCTGTGTCCTTTACATTTATTTAATAGGTATTATAGTTAGGCATATTAATAGTCCAGTGATACCTCGAAATTAGGCTGTTGTCTGTTAGGCAATTTAATTTCTGAAATGATTTCTTTATTTATAACATGAAATGTGTCTCCATGTAGGGTAGTGTCAAATAGTGAAGTGATAGCAGGTAGGCCTGCGTGTCACATGAGCCACACAGATGAGGGGCGCTGCTTGTTCTGTCCCTCCCAAACTGCATTAAAATGGTATAGCAATCAGAATTTAAAAAAAAAAATCCGGGGGAGAAACTCTCGGACACCCGCCAATATAGTCCGCACCCATCTCAGAAAATACTTACACCATCCCTGTAGGGAGTTATTTATAATTTGGCCGGATTGTTTCACTTCCCTATCCCACAACTCCCACACTTTTAAAAAGCTTGATACGCCTCTGGATGTGGCCCTGGTCACGGTTATCAGGCTCAGATGGATCTGGTGCGGATGTGGCCCTGGTCACGGTTATCAGGCTCAGATGGATCTGGTGCGGATGTGGCCCTGGTCACGGTTATCAGGCAACTCAATCTCTGCAGCCCTGCGCAGGCGGACTCCTGCTCGCCTCACGCGTGTCATTTCCTGTTAAATCACTCGGCCTCTGTGCCATCAGTAGCAATTGTTGTGGTCAGACGTGTGAAACGCACAGTCACAGAGCCATGAATAATGCAGTATGCTAGCCAGCGATAATGAGTTCATCAGACACCACTCCTGTGTGTGTGTGTGTGTGTGTGTGGGTGTGGTGGAGGTATTACTACTATTGGTCTCTCGAATGTCAGTTTGCTCCACACATAAACCCACTAGAGTCCAGAGAGTGCTTGAGGAAGAGACATGTTACCTGAGGGTTCTCCCTGCAGAACCTACACCTCAGGCTTTGGTATCGGCTGCATGTATCTGAGGGATGTGTTTTGAGCGTATTTCCTGTAGGATGCGCAACACTCACTCGCCAGTGATCCCCGTCTGTCTCTCTACAGTGGACCGACTGAACACCAGTGGAAAAACCCAGTCGGCCCCAAGTGCGGTTCAGATGCAGCAAAATGTGTCAATGTCCATGTAGTGTAATGTAATGTCATGTAATGTAATGTCATGTAAATGTAAATCGGGTTTCTAGGCTAAGTATGCTTGCGTATACAAGGAATTTGGTCGACTGCCCCCAACAACTGCCTGTCATTAGACTATTCCTAGTAGAATGTATGGATGGGATATTGCTTACACAAGCGAGCTATATGTTTTTAAGGGACGTTTTGAGGGGTCAGTGTCTCCTGCAGGATTCACAGCCCCCACCTGTGATTCAGGTCTCTCTCTCAAGTAAGGTGTGAGTATTCTAAAGTAGTGAGCTCAGGTAAGAGTAGTGAGCTCAGGTAAGGTGTGAGTATTCTAAAGTAGTGAGCTCAGGTAAGAGTAGTGAGCTCAGGTAAGGTGTGAGTATTCTAAAGTAGTGAGCTCAGGTAAGGTGTGAGTATTCTAAAGTGGTGAGCTCAGGTAAGAGTAGTGAGCTCAGGTAAGAGTAGTGTGAATACATCGTGCCAATCATGTGGTATGTCGTGAATACATCATGCCCTAAACAGATGCCTGATAAGTGCCCAAAAAGTTGTTTTCAGGAGCGATCACCACACCGGTATGACTGGATGAGTGCTCAGTAGCGCCCCCTATACTGGCAGACATCAGCGTTGCATTTGGCCGTACTGATCACACTGCAGTTTCACAGACTGGACTTCATACTGAAATAGCTACACTTTAATACCTCCTCGCTTAACAAACCCAACACTTTAATACCTCCTCCTAACAAACCCAACACTTTAATACCCCCTCCTAACAAACCCAACACTTTAATACCCCCTCGCTTAACAAACCCAACACTTTAATACCCGCTCGCTTAACAAACTCAACAGTTTAATATCTCCTCCTAACAAACCCAACACTTGAATACCTCTTCTCTTAACAAACCCAACACTTTAATACCTCCTCTTAATAAACCCAACACTTTAATACCTCCTCTCTTAACAAACCCAACACTTTAATACCTCCTACTCCTAACAAACCCAAAACTTTAATACCTCCTCCTAACAAACCCAACACTTAAATACCTCCTCTCTTAACAAACCCAACACTTTAATACCTCCTCTCTTAACAAACCCAACACTTTAATACCTCCTCTCTTAACAAACCCAACACTTTAATACCTCCTCTTAACAAACCCAACACTGTAATACCTCCTCTCTTAACAAACCCAACACTTTAATACCTCCTCTTAACAAACCCAACACTTTAATACCTCCTCTCTTAACAAACCCAACACTTTAACCCATAGCATTTACACCCCTATTTTGAGTTTTTCCTCGAAATTGCACACCGCCTACTTAAAATGGCCCTGTTGCCACATACTTTGACTTACAATCAAGTGCCTGACCTCTTTGGAAAGCTAAGGCCTTGTAGAATTTTTTGGTACCAATAGATTGACTGTGTGATGAACTATCAGAGAGTGGCAAAGGGTAGAATGATAGTTTTTTTTATAGGCGGTTATGTACATCTCTAGAAATGACCACATTCTGCCCTCTTGGTCACTTATTTTCTCTTGAAAACACCACTGAGGCCCACTACCAGGTCTTGTGAATCTGTATGTCAAAGTAGATCGATCCTTATAGGATGAAGTATGACTGTGTGGGACCCATATTTGTGTGGGCATACACATGCGTTTTGCTAAGTGTCCATTTGGAGACTCCAAAAGGACCTTTGGTTACCCAAAACTAAAACTCTTCCTATACAAGAACCCCTTTATGTAGAACCATGATCTTGGTGTCAAATGAAAGGTTACACTCTCTGTGTCATGTTGCTTGTACCATGAGTGCTTTGCAGTGGCTGTGCCATGAGTCCAGAGAAGCATTATCTGACCTGAAACTCTTACTTTTGCTCCTACGCCTTTGAGATTTCCATGAAAAAAGGACAAACAAGGTAATGCAGTGAACATTTGTATTATAAAATGAAACAAAGGTAAAAAATAACAATACCCTGGCAAACGAAACATCAAATGATTCACATTCAATGCAATAGAAATGTATTTATGTTGGCAACCACGGTCAACAAAATGGAACGTGTTATGAACAACTGAAATAGTCTCGGCCACCGACTCCTCTTCCTCAGACACAGGATCCTCAGCTCTTGTTTTTTTGCTTGGCGGGGCCCAGTCTTCATCACTGTCACTGAAACAATTGTACAGGTGGAAGTTAGGCTCAGACCCACTAAAGTATATGAAAACCCTTCCCAACAACTTATACAAATGATATAAATGTGTGTACGCAGGTCACACCTCCCCCTGCTCTCTCTTTTACACACACACACACACACACACACACACACACACAAACACACACTGCATTCTCACCTAACTCCCCTCCCCCCCAGGTACCAGAACACTGTTCACACTATGAAACAAAGCTAAATGAAAAACTATGCACTAAACATTACAAAAACAAACTAAACTGTATCTGTAACTGTATATGGATATAAGTAGTCTACTCACAGCTCAAAATCAGGGTCCTTCCCAGCTAAAAAGTTCTGCTCCTCCTCGGAGTCGCATTCCGAGAAATTGCTTTCTTCTCCTTCATCGATGTCCTCCAGATCTTCAATGTCCTCGGGTTCTTCGACATGTTTCGTCTTTTTTTGTCTCTTTGGCATGTTTTACGAACAAAAACCTTCAAAAACATGTCTCTTGCTTGTTTAGTAACAAACTTCCAAACCACTGCTTCGGAATCTGGTTACGCATGGGCTATGCGCCTTGAGTTTAGCCGACAGGGAAGTAGAATGTGACGATGTGTCACATGTCTAAAGAAAGCTCTGCTCATTGGCTACACGGACATCTAGGTCCCATCTCATTGGCTCACTCAGACACAGCGCTATGGCCATTCAAAGACTGGTTGTCAGATTCATCGCTTACGTGACTCATTGGCTTTGATGGCATCTATCTCGACTCTCATTGGTCCTACAGACATGTAATGGGTATCGATGGAATCAGAAGAGCCTCGTGAACACGCGGAGTACCGTGAATCCAGCGACAATAATGGAAGTAGAACCGAAATATCTGGATTTCCGCGAAAACTAAGATTTTACTTCGCTTCTTTTCGTATGTATCTGTTTTGTTTGTACTGGCGTGTACAACTACTCAATATATTGGCAATAAAACAATGTAGATATTTTACATCTATGGATTCTTACGAAAATTTCAAGACCAAGCATGCTGGGCTAACTTATTGGTACGGCCATACAGACAAGTGACAAAGTATGAACGCAGCAACTTTGGGGGGTGGTGGAGGGGGGTATTCTGATATGTTATATATCGGGATAAACTTATATTTTACACACGAAATATATGTTAATTCATGGAAAGCTTTACATATATCGATTCTTGAGTTTCTCAGCTTTAAAATGGTATATAGCATGACTATGGTAGTTCATGATAAGGTGCAAAAAAATGCATGGGGGTTGTTGGGGGGAGGTGGGGGGCACTGTATTTTCCCGAATACGGGTCACCCGTAGTATTAATACCTCCTCTTAACAAACCCAACACTGTAATACCTCCTCTCTTAACAAACCCAACACTTTAATACCTCCTCTTAACAAACCCAACACTTTAATACCTCCTCTCTTAACAAACCCAACACTTTAATACCTCCTCTCTTAACAAACCCAACACTTTAATACCTCCTCTTAACAAACCCAACACTGTAATACCTCCTCGCTCTCTACTTCTTCCAACAACCCTTCTCCTGGCGGCTCTGACGCTGCTTCATGTAAATTAGTCAACAGACGTCAGGCAGTGTTGGCGGAGAGGCATACACGGTTGGCAACGACTAGAGCTACTGTCACATGCAGCAATCATCTCCTCACAACCTGCTGTCCACTCTGTGAGTATAAGTATAAGTATATAAGTATATATACTCTTTTGATCCCGTGAGGAAAATTTGGTCTCTGCATTTATCCCAATCCGTGAATTAGTGAAACACACTCAGCACACAGTGAACACACAGTGAGGTGAAGCACACACTAATCCCGGCGCAGTGAGCTGCCTGCAACGACAGTGGCGCTCGGGGAGCAGTGAGGGGTTAGGTGCCTTGCTCAAGGGCACTTCAGCCGTGCCTACTGGTCGGGGTTTGAACCGGCAACCCTCCGGTTACAAGTCCGAAGCGCTAACCAGTAGGCCACGGCTGCCCCCAGTGAGTACAGTGTAAAAAGAAAAAAGGTCTCTGTGGGCAGCCCAGACTCTGAAAACTGGAAACAAACAAAATGGGGGCAGCCTGTCCCCCAAACAAAAATAAAACCCTGACTGTGAGCTGTCTCCCTGGTGTGGAGTTTCTCTGGAAATACTGAAGGGAGGGATGAGCTATCTCCCTGGTGTGTTTCGTTGGGTCCTTGTTTGAAATATAATTTATGCTGTTTTGGAAAAACAAATGTAAATATTAAAAACAGATGTTAAACATAAACAGATGTGACTTCCTGCATAATCACTGACTGGACCTTTAATCTCCCATACCCTCATCCTCCGTTAGTCTAGTGATGTTTGATCGCTATGCGATTCATTGCTATGTAGCTTGAATGCTAACGCTCATTTGTAAGTCATGTTGGATAGATGAAAATGTATTAGTGTTGGATAGATGTAAATGTAGATATAAATGTATTAGTGTTGGATAGATGTAAATGTATTTGTGTTGTTTGTGTTGCGTCTGTGGTTCTCTGTGGTTGTGTCTCATCACAGTGAACTAAAGGTTTTTCGGTAACACTTTCTATGAAGGTTGTATTTATAACGCCCTATGAATGCATTCATAATGTTTTATAAGGTGTCTATAAAGCATTGTAATGCTCATTATTACCATCTATATGTATTCACAAGTCGTCATAACCAACTTCATGATGCATTATGACATCTAATTATGAATGATTATAATTTTAATCTGAATAATTCATTATAAATATGTCAAGATCTGCCTACTCACTTGTCAGTTTTATGATGCATCATTACATAACTACTTTGCTTTGCTAAATATAGCATATAGTGATGCATAAAGAGTTTTGACTTCTACTGTAGTCCTATATATATCTATAGCTATAAGTATATGTAATAAAGTTATAATAATGTATACATCTCTGTACAGCACACAATTAACAACAGCTATGCAATATCTTAAGTGTTATTTGTCAGCCCTAAGTAAAATGACAAGAATATGACCCTTTTATTAACAGATATAAGTTCACTGAGTAATTAAAGGGTGCAATGAACTAAGTACCCAGTCTAGCATCTTTACCCCATATGCACAATATTATAAATTACTATGTTAATGTCATAGGTGTTATTTGTCAGCTTTAGGTAAAGTAGAGCAAATGATGTGTTGTTATTAATAGATATAAGGTTATTATAAACAAATATGAGGCACAATGAAATGAGAGCCTGGACAGTAAAGACCAAAGGAATGATTTTAGTTCACTTTATTTTCATTTAAATCAACACACATAATCAGTCTGATTATCAATGCTCTGAGCACATTACACAAACACAATGAGACAGGCCAAAAAAGTGGCACGGCATGGTCCTATATTTTGTAGTGGTGGTTATTATTGGAATAAAACTCACAATGCCACTGAAATCTATCTTGGGTCATTATGAAAGATCGTTCGAATCAAAA
This sequence comes from Alosa pseudoharengus, assembly GCF_046254945.1. Classification (NCBI taxonomy): domain Eukaryota; kingdom Metazoa; phylum Chordata; class Actinopteri; order Clupeiformes; family Clupeidae; genus Alosa; species Alosa pseudoharengus. The sequence continues at coordinate 2,251,005 of NW_027468685.1, forward strand.
TAGACCTTTGGTTTAAATGAAAATAAAGTGAACTAAATGCATTCCTTTTGTCTTTACTGTCCAGACTCTCATTTCATTGTAGGATAATAGGGTCATATTCTTGTCACTTTACTTAGAGCTGACAAATAACACTTATGATATTGCATAGCTGTTTATAATTGTGTGCTGTAGGGAGATGTATACATTATTATAACTTTATTACATATACTTATAGCTATAGATATATAGGACTACAGTAGAAGTCAAAACTCTTTATGCATCACTATACACATTTAGCAAAGCAAAGTAGTTATGATGCATCATAAAACTGACAAGTGAGTAGGCAGATCTTGACATATTTATAATGCATTATTCAGATTAAAATTATAATCATTCATAATTAGCTGTCATAATGCATCATGAAGTTGGTTATGACGACTTGTGAATACATATAAATGGTAATAATGAGCATTACAATGCTTTATTCACCTTATTCCGCGCGCAAACATGGGGGCGCTAGCTTTGCCCACATTGTCTCCGAACTTCCGATTGAGCAGTACATCCATTGCGATACATTGAGATAGCAGACATAATAATTACATATTATTCTGACATCATTACATAATAATCTGACATCAGAAACGCACCGTCACCGTCAGCACTGATGCTGCTGACACAGTGGCTGCGTGATAACTTAATTTGGCCTTGATCGTGCAGGACATTTCAGAATGTCGAGTGTGTAATCCATCATAAATGGCTAGGTTCAATGGAAAAGTTAGCTGGACAAATGAAAGAAAACGAGAAGGATGAAGCATAATAATGTTTTAGAACCTTCAAAATTAGAAAACTGATGCAACTGAGATGGAGGACAACTGCACGTAGAGTAGAACGAAGGCCTATTGTCCGAAGGAACTTACATTAAATGATGAGATATTTGCTGAATGTCACAAAAAAAGTGTTAGGCCTACAGAAATTGCTTGGCATCGCTTATTCAATGGCTCTCTACCGAAACACCTGTAGTTTGCGGAGGACGAACGAGAAAGCACTCGTTTGATAAATCAGCCAGTAGTAGACAAATAACTTTTAGAAATAATCTGTACTGCAAAAACGAATGTTGGTGGGTATTTAAACTATCTAGCGGGTGTTTTAACAGCTGCAAGAAATAGAAGCTTCATGGTCTTTATGTTCTGGTTCGTAAATTATTATGACCGCCGCTAGCGAAGCTAGCGAAGCGGTCATATAGGGATTGTCAAAGTTTTTTTTTTTTTTTTTTTTTTTTTTTTTTTTTTTCCCCGTCATCTACTTCCTGAAATTTTGGTCAACGATACCCGGGGCACCGAAACACCAGGGCACATGAAATTTGGTGGGTATGTAGCCCCACTAGACTTTTACGGAAAAATTTCGTTTGGTCCCCGGGGGCCACTCCCCCTCCGCGCTGGGCCCCCCGAAACCCAAAAAATGCAGTTTTTCCTCAATAACTACCTGAACCGTGGCACCGAGGATGAAGAAATTTTTATGGTATGTTGGTCTCAAGGGCCCACATCAACTTAGCCCATAATCACTCATTTGTGATTTGCACCCCCCCGGTAAAAAATGAAAATGCAATATCATTCTGCTTTAATCGCCCCTCTCTTCAGTAAAGACGTTCAGAACTGCACCAAATTTTATGTGTATGATTAACCTGACATTCTCTGGGGGTATGCCAAGTTTCGTAGAATTTCATCCATGGGGGGGTCTAAAAAATTAAGTTATGTGTACATTTAGTGACTCTACACTCATTGGCCTGTAGATGGTGGTGCACACATATACACATGCACACACACACACAGGCACCCACATACTATCGGTATTAGAACGGCCGATACATAATTACAAATTCAGTAGGATTAAAAGAAAGCCAAAATAAATATTCATCATCATCATCATGGCTGCATTTCCAGTATTGGCGATAAGTAGTCGTTTGTCCACTAGATGGCGCATCGTTGCAGTGAGACGTAATTTTGTTGGAAGTTAATCTTAAATGGGTTGGAAAGACACTATGCTTCCTACAAGGACAAGACTGTAGGCTACAGTAGTTTACCGCAGAGAACGTCTAAGGGTAGGATGATTTCTGCATGACATGTAATTCCCATTTCCTCTTGAAGCCGAAATAAATCTGAGAATGTTTATCGGACATGCTTGTTTTTTACTGCAGGTAGGCTACGTTAATCCTATCAATAGCAGAACGTAGGTAAAATAATGTTACCGTTAGCATGGTTGAGTGATGGAGGCCAATTTGATTATTGATGTATTTGTAGAAAACCATAAATGCGTTTTTAAGCTACCAAGCAAATCGATAACAGCACTAATTGTATCTTTCGACTGTCATCTCATTTGCTTATGACCATAACCTAGGCTACTAACAGGAGCTAAGTGAGTTAGCCACAACACGTTCGCTACGTGATGGTTTTTTAATGGAAAATATATAGGCTACCTGAAAGATAACCTGTCTATGATCCCGTGATGATCTACAATCTCCATTTAAACCAGATGTTTTAGAGCGCACGTTGAGATGTATTCAGGGCAGGGCTGTACCTACACATATTTGTTGCACGTGCTACAAAAATCATTCTTTGCGATGAATGATTTAGTACCAACGTTACAAGGGTCAGATACAGTTTTGCCTATGGCTATTCCGTGAGACTGAGGCGCTTTTTGCTTGTTCGAAGTGCGTGTTTAGGGTGTGAGAGGGGAGTCGATGTGCTTTGATTCCAGCTTGGTAGTTGTAGTCTATGCGATTAAAAAACACGTGTGTGTGAAGTATCCAAACAATGATAACGCTTTCATTATGGCTGCTTTAGCCACAGACCTTGAGCTACTGTACAGTGTGATGGGTTCCATTTAGAAGTGTCCACTTCATTCGCCCTTTCCGTGATTCACAGCTACGTGAAATGTATTACTACTGATATGCAAAACTATTAACTTTTTCGCCAAGAGGTGGCAGCTTGATACTGTAAGGTGTAAGCCATTGGTTCCAACGGAGATTTTATTTGGGTCGCCAGCATAGCCTAGCGACAATTTGTGTTGTGTAATAGGCCTAGCATAGGGCCTACCTTATATAGCTTATAGTTTGTTAACAGTCACGGTTTTGTCATAACTCCCTCTATGCATTTTTGCATTTAGAATAGCTCTAAAACCGGGGGGCGAACACGTCGCAGGGGGGGCGCCAGTGCGTGGATATCTCAATCGCAAAATTAAACAATATTTCTATCGGGCGCCTACCATGGACTAGGCTGGGTGAAAATCAAAAGATTGCGTCAAAAGATTGAGCTTAACCATTGACCTCATGGTTGCAAAATGCAAGGGAACATGAATCAGCATATTATTTGCACAAACAATAACGGAGAGTAGCTCTTCAACTTTGCCCGTTAAAATGTGTATGAACAGTCTCGCAACGCATTTCATGAAGGCCCTTTGGACATGTCAGTTATTTGCACCACTGGGAAAAACGGCATTTTGTTTTAGACTACTGGTATTTCATTTGTGCATTGACAATAAAGCTGAATATCATTTGAACTAGATGACTAAACTTATGCATATGTAGAAGAAGAAACATTCACAAAAATCCATGACATGACCTCTCTTCTTGATAGCTGTTGAAAACTGCATGGAACTGACAGGGATTGTTTTGTTTAATAATAAATAAATAAATACATTATGCTGCTACCTTCTGCTTTTCCCAAATACAATGTAGCCTACAGGTGTACCTTTCATCAGTCCAGTTGCAATGGATGGACTGTGATGAACTGCCCTACTTGTGATTGTTTAGAGATTTTAAAGGTTTTATAACAATGTTACAGATTTTTTGGCCCAGAAACAAATCTATTCACCTTTGCAGCGCCAGTAGGCTACTTTGTGTGCGGAATGTGTGCAAACACACATTTCAAACAAGCATACACAAAAGTTTCAAGAGTGGGGAATGGAGTAGAAGATGGAGACAAATTCATTAATATGATTTATTTTCGCGGAATGGATGTGCAGGACTGAGCGGCGGTCATATTTTGTACCGCTACGCGGTACATCTAGTTTTCATAAAACTTCAAGTTGCCCTATAACTTTACTCTCCAAACTCTTCACTGCACTGTAGGCAATTAACTGACAGTATGATAGGCTATTTATTTTCTGTAGGCTACAATAAACACATTTATTATAACCGCCGCTAGCAAAGCTAGCGAAGCGGTCATATAGGGATTGTCAAAGTTTTTTTTTTTTTTCCCGTCATCTACTTCCTGAAATTTTGGTCAACGATACCCGGGGCACCGAAACACCGGGGCACATGAAATTTGGTGGGTATGTAGCCCCACTAGACTTTTACGGAAAAATTTCGTTTGGTCCCCGGGGGCCACTCCCCCTCCGCGCTGGGCCCCCCGAAACCCAAAAAATGCAGTTTTTCATAAATAACTACCTGAACCGTGGCACCGAGGATGAAGACATTTTTATGGTATGTTGGTCTCAAGGGCCCACATCAACCTAGCCCATAATCACTCATTTGTGATTTGCACCCCCCCGGTAAAAAATGAAAATGCAATATAATTCTGCTTTAATCGCCCCTCTCTTCAGTTAAGAAGTTCAGAACTGCACCAAATTTTATGTGTAGGATTAACCTGACATTCTCTGGGGGTATGCCAAGTTTCGTAGAATTTCATCCATGGGGGGGTCTAAAAAATGAAGTTATGTGTACATTTAGTGACTGTACTGTACACTCATTGGCCTGTAGATGGTAGTGCACACATATACACACGCACACACACACACAGGCACGTATACCATCAGTATCGGCAATTAGAACGGCCGATACATAATTACAAATTCAGTAGGATTAAAGGAAAACCAAATATTCATCATAATAATTGGCTGCATTTCCAGTATTGGCGTCCCGTAGTCGTTTGTCCACTAGATGGCGCATCATTGCAGTGAGACGTAATTTTGTTGGAAGTTAATCTAAAGTGGGTTGGAAAGACACTACGCTTCCTACAAGGACAGTAGGCCTACAGTAGTTTACCGCAGAGAACGTCTAAGGGTAGGATGATTTCTGCATGACATGTAATTCCCATTTCCTGTTGAAGCCGAAATAAATCTGAGAATGTTTATCGGACATGCTTGTTTTTTACTGCAGGTAGGCTACGTTAATCCTATCAATAGCAGAACGTAGGTAAAATAATGTTACCATTAGCATGGTTGAGTGATGGAGGCCAATTTGATTATTGATGTATTTGTAGAAAACCATAAATGCGTTTATAGGCTACCAAGCAAATTGATAACAGCACTAATTGTATCTTTCGACTGTCATCTCATTTGCTTATGACCATAACCTAGGCTACTAACAGGAGCTAAGTGAGTTAGCCACAATACGTTCGCTACGTGATGGTTTTTTAATGGAAAATATATAGGCCTGAAAGATAACCTGTCTATGATGCATCCTAAACACCGGGCTGGGACATTTCTGCTCGAAGTCTCAAAAAGCAGTCAACGTTCATTCCCAAACACCCATATAGGCTACTTCAATCCTCTATTTTCAAAGGTGATTCAAGTAAGGAAGAGCATGGCTCAAAGTAAAGTAACTGAAACTACATAAATTCATCAAAGTGAATAATTTGTGTCAACTCGCCGCAATGTAGATTTATTAACGCACCCGTGATTATCTACATCTCCATTTAAACCAGATGTTTTAGAGCGCACGTTGAGATGTATTCAGGGCAGGGCTGTACTACACATATTTGTTGCACGTGCTACAAAAATCATTCTTTGCGATGAATGATTTAGTACCAACGTTACACCGGTCAAATACAGTTTTGCCTATGGCTATATCGTGAGACTGAGGCGCTTTTTGTTTGTTCGAAGTGCGTGTTTAGGGTGTGAGAGGGGAGTCGATGTGCTTTGATTCCAGCTTGGTAGTTGTAGTCTATGCGATTAAAAAACACGTGTGTGTGAAGTATCCAAACAATGATAACGCTTTCATTATGGCTGCTTTAGCCACAGACCTTGAGCTACTGTACAGTGGGTTGGGTTCCATTTAGAAGTGTCCACTTCATTCGCCCTTTCGGTGATTCACACAGCTACTTGAAATGTATTACTACTGATATGCATAACTTTTCGCCAAGAGGTGGCAGCTTGATACTGTAAGGTGTAAGCCATTGGTTCCAAAGGAGATTTTATTTGGGTCGCCAGCATAGCCTAGTGACAATTTGTGTTGTGTAATAGGCCTAGCATAGGGCCTATACCTTATATAGCTTATAGTTTGTTAACAGTCACGGTTTTGTCATAACTCCCTCTATGCATTTTTGCATTTAGAATAGCTCTAAAACCGGGGGGCGAACACGTCGCAGGGGGGGCGCCAGTGCGTGGATATCTCAATCGCAAAATTAAACAATATTTCTATCGGGCGCCTAGCATGGACTAGGCTGGGTGAAAATCAAAAGATTGCGTCAAAAGATTGAGCTTGGTCTGGCGAAAGCCAGACTAACCATGGACCTCATAGTTGCAAAATGCAAGGGAACATGAATCAGCATATTATTTGCACAAACAATAACGGACAGTAGCTCTTCAACTTTGCCCGTTAAAATGTGTATGAACAGTCTCGCAACGCATTTCATGAAGGCCCTTTTGGACATGTCAGTTATTTGCTCCAATGGGTAAAACGGCATTTTGTTTTAGACTACTGGTATTTCATTTGTGCATTGACAATAAAGCTGAATATCATATGAACTAGATGACTAAACTTGAATGTAGAAGAAACATTCACAAAAATCCGTGACATGACCTCTCTTCTTGATAGCTGTTGAAGACTGCATGGAACTGACAGGGATTGTTTTGTTTAATAATAAATAAATGAATACATTATGCTGCTACCTTCTGCTTTTCCCAAATACAATGTAGCCTACAGGTGTACCTTTCATCAGTCTAGTTGCAATGGAAGGACTGTGATGAACTGCCCTACTTGTGATTGTTTAGAGATTTTAAAGGTTTTATAACAATGCTACAAATGTTTTGGCCCAGAAACAAATCTATTCACCTTTGCAGCGCCAGTAGGCTACTTTGTGTGCGGAATGTGTGCAAACACACATTCCAAACAAGCATACACAAAAGTTTCAAGAGTGGGGGATGGAGTAGAAGATGGAGACAAATTCATTAATATGATTTATTTTCGCGGAATGGATGTACAGGACTGAGCGGCGGTCATATTTTGTACCGCTATGCGGTACATCTAGTTTTTTCAACTTTTGCAATATTACGCAATTGGCTACTGAACGCAAATCAGCAGGAGAGAGAATGCACGTAGCCTACGCAGCGTGTAGCGCAATGTGTAAGCTATTTGGTTACCAACTAACACTGTTAGCCAATTCACTAACTTAAGACTTCAGTGCCATCATATACAACGTTTCTTTACACAACAGAAAGGATGGAGGCAGCAAAAGTAGAGAAGTCATTTCAGATGGGGCAAGAACAAGGTGAATTTGTATGCTTGTCAAAACGTAGTCCTACCCTGCATTAGAGGCGCTGATCATCATACCAAGCACACTCGCTGTTTAGTCATACACCACGGTAAACTAAAACTAAAATGTTACAAAGGTGGCAAAAATAATATAGGGTATTATTAGCCATGACATTACTAGGCTATGAGTCGTTTTTTTGGGGGGAGGGGTTTACAACCCTTATTGTACTTATTCAAAATCATCCCCCCCTCTGGTTTTTACACAAATCGCACCCTGTGTGTGTGTGTGTGTGTGTGTGTATGACTCTATATGTGTGTGTGTGTGTGTGTGTGTGTATGACTATGTGTGTGTGTGTGTGTGTGTGTGTATGACTCTATATGTGTGTGTGTGTGTGTATGACTCTATGTGTGTGTGTGTGTGTGTGTATGACTCTATATGTGTGTGTGTGTGTGTATGACTCTATGTGTGTGTGTGTGTGTGTGTATGACTATATGTGTGTGTGTGTGTATGACTATATGTGTGTGTGTGTGTGTGTGTGTATGACTATATGTGTGTGTGTGTGTGTGTGTGTGTGTATGACTCTATGTGCGTGTGTGTGTGTGTATGACTATATGTGTGTGTGTGTGTGTGTGTGTGTATGACTATATGTGTGTGTGTGTGTGTGTATGACTCTATGTGTGTGTGTGTGTGTGTGTGTGTGTGTGTATGACTCTGTGTGTGTGTGTGTGTGTGTGTGTGTGTGTGTGTGTGTATGACTATATGTGTGTGTGTGTGTGTATGACTATATGTGTGTGTGTGTGTGTGTGTGTGTATGACTATATGTGTGTGTGTGTGTGTGTATGACTCTATGTGTGTGTGTGTGTCTGTGTGTGTGTCTGTGTGGTTATGGTGCGTTCATAGGGAGGTTATGGTGCGTTCATAGGGAGGTTATGGTGCGTTCATGGAGAGGAGGTTATGGTGCGTTCATAGGGAGGTTATGGTGCGTTCATGGAGAGGAGGTTATGGTGCGTTCATGGAGAGGAGGTTCATGGAGAGGAGGTTATGGTGCGTTCATAGAGAGGTTATGGTCCATTCATAGAGAGGTTATGGTCCATTCATAGGGAGGTTATGGTGCGTTCATAGAGAGGTTATGGTCCATTCATAGGGAGGTTATGGTGCGTTCATAGGGAGGTTATGGTGCGTTCATGGTGCGTTCATAGAGAGGAGGTTATGGTGCATTCATAGGGAGGAGGTTATGGTGCGTTCATAGGGAGGTTATGGTGCGTTCATAGAGAGGAGGTTATGGTGCGTTCATAGGGAGGAGGTTATGGTGCGTTCATAAGGAGGTTATGGTGCGTTCATAGGGAGGAGGTTATGGTGCGTTCATAGGGAGGTTATGGTGCGTTCATAGGGAGGAGGTTATGGTGCGTTCATAGGGAGGAGGTTATGGTGCGTATAGTTCATAGGCGGTGTGCTTGCAGGAGGTTATGGTCCGTTCATAGGGAGGTTATGGTCCGTTCATAGGGAGGTCATAGGGAGGTTATGGTGCGTTCATAGGGAGGTTATGGTGCGTTCATAGGGAGGTTATGGTGCGTTCATGGAGAGAAGGTTATGGTGCATTCATAGGGAGGAGGTTATGGTGCGTTCATGGAGAGGTTATGGTGTGTTCATAGGGAGGTTATGGTGCGTTCATAGGGAGGTTATGGTGCGTTCATAGGGAGGAAGTTATGGTGCGTTCATAGGGAGGTTATGGTGCGTTCATGGAGAGGAGGTTATGGTGCGTTCATAGGGAGGAGTTTATGGTGCGTTTTTGGAGAGTAGGTTATGGTGTGTTCATAGGGAGGTTATGGTGCATTCATGGAGAAGTTATGGTCAGGTTGGTATGTGGTCAGTGCCCGACAGCACTGCCATCTGACAGCTGGTATGTGATCAATGCCCAACAGTGCTGCCACCTGACGGCTGGTATGTGGTCAGTGCCCGGCCATGCTTATGTGTGTGTGTGTGTGAGCTGTAGAGGCGGTGTGCTTGCGTCAGCAGAGATGGTTATCGTGCGTGGTGTGTTCATAGGGAGGTTATGGTGCGTTCATGGAGAGGAGATTATGGTGCGTTCATGGAGAGGAGATTATGGTGCGTTCATAGGGAGGAGGTTATGGTGCGTTCATGCAAATGGGAACGTTCCCATTTCAGTATGTCTCATTAATCAGTTGCGTTCACTAGGGATGCTTGATCATCTGAATGACGATCCATCTATGGTCAGTGGCAGACAGCGGTGCCATATGATGATGTGATCAGTGCACACAGACACACACACCTGCACTCACACACACACCGACCTGCACTCACACACATCCACAGTTTAGTTTGAGAGGATAATGTGAAGAACAGCTAGTGTAGCTAACACCATAGACAGAATGACGAGTCTAAATCAGCCTGACTGTTTGGACCCGGGCAGTGACGGCTGGCATGTGGTCAGTGCCCGACAGTGCTGCCATCTGACGGCTGGTATGTGGTCAGTGCCCGACAGTGCTGCCATCTGACGGCTGGCATGTGGTCAGTGCCCGACAGTGCTGCCATCTGACGGCTGGCATGTGGTCAGTGCTGCCATCTGACGGCTGGTATGTGGTCAGTGCTGCCATCTGACGGCTGGCATGTGGTCAGTGCTGCCATCTGACGGCTGGTATGTGGTCAGTGCTGCCATCTGACGGCTGGCATGTGGTCAGTGCCCGACAGTGCTGCCATCTGACGGCTGGTATGTGGTCAGTCCCCGGCCATGGTGCCATCTGACGGCTGGTATGTGGTCAGTCCCCGGCCATGGTGCCATCTGACGGCTGGTATGTGGTCAGTCCCCGGCCATGGTGCCATCTGACGGCTGGTATGTGGTCAGTCCCCGGCCATGGTGCCATCTGACGGCTGGTATGTGGTCAGTCCCCGACAGTGCTGCCATCTGACGGCTGGTATGTGGTCAGTCCCCGGCCATGGTGCCATCTGACGGCTGGTACCCGCTACCTTCGCACGGGTTCACTTTATGCCCGTCAGGTCTGAGCTCCGAGTCCCTGAGTCCTCCAACACAATACAGTAACCATAGTG
>NW_027468685.1:2266521-2329021 GCF_046254945.1 Alosa pseudoharengus
ACACACACACACACACGACACGCACGCACGCACGCACGCACGCACGCACGCACACACACACATCAGCGCGCCCAATTCACCACCACTCACTGTGGCATTGGAAGCCAGCACACACACACACACACATCAGCGCCCAACTCACCACCACTGGCATTGGAAGCCAGCACACACACACATAAGCGCCCAACTCACCATCACTCACTGTGGCATTGGAAGCCAGCACACCAAATCTGCTTTGGTTAATGAACATGTTCTCAGTACGCAAAGTTCTTACCAGAGTACAACTTATTACTAAACCTTACACACACACATACAGTCACACACACATACAGTCACACAAACACACACACACAAACACACACACAGACACCCACAGACACACACACACACCTGCGCACCAATTCAAAAGAATGCTCTGAATGTATTCATTTGAAGTCTTGGGGTTGTAGGAGCCCAGCTGCCCTCGTCAGACCTCATCTTGCGTTGGGAGATGGCGCCGCGTGGAGAGGGCTGGGCTGGGGTCACCGTGGGCTACCTGGCGAGGTTAATGGAAGTCCCATCCTCCTCCGCCCTCTACGATACTACCACCCACACACACACACACACACACAGCACAAACGCACACACACGCGCACACACACAGACGCACACACATACACACACTCAAACACACACAATCACAGAGACGCTCAGTCACACACGCACACAATCACATAATGGTGGAGCTGAGGAGAGAGACCAATCTGACACAGGCAGGGACAGCCAACACCTTATCAGCCGCAGGCCTTCACAGAATGTTCTGGAACTCTCACAAAGATTCCACAGCCCACGGAACACCCATCATTCTTCTTCTAAGTGTGGCATTCCAAAAAAGGATTCCTAGCGTACTAAGACATAATAATCAAACTTGAATACTGTGTGTGTGTGTGTGTGTGTGTGTGTATGTGTGTGTGAGTGTGAGTGTGAGTGTGAGTGTGTGTGTGTGTGTGTGTGTGTGTGTGTGTGTGTGTGTGTGTATATGTGTGTGTTTGTGTGTGTATGTGTGTGTTTGTGTGTGTATGGCCTCAGCTGTGTGTGACAGCTTTTCTGAATTAAGGAGTTATGTGCATATTTCCCTCAAGGTTGCTTGATATTCATGTTGTGTAATTCGGTGACTGAAACCCCAGAATTGCCTCCTCCTGCCCCCTCTCCTCCACCTGCCCTCCCTCCTCCACATACCCCACTCTAACTGCCCCCTGTCCCCCCACATACCCCACTCCACCATCTACCCCAGTCTAACTGCCCCCCCATACCCCACTCCTTCACATACCCCACTCTAACTGCTCCCCCCCCACATACCCCACTCTAACTGCCCCCCCCCCTACTCTAACGGCCCCAGTGTCCTCCATCTACCCCACTCTAACTGCCCCCCTCAGATGAGTCTCAGCGTGCCGGCGTCCCAAATGCACAGAGATAAATCTGCCAGCAGCCCCATGAATCAGACCTCCGAGCGTCTCACTGGCGCGACGTGGACGCCGCCTTCATTCATAAAGAGGGGAATAAAACAAAGACCCACACACACACACACACACACACACACACACACACACACACACACACACACTCCGCCCTGGCCCTCCTCTTTAGGGCTGGGCCATTGATAAAACATCTTAGATGTTGGATGCGATTCAGTTTCATAAATGAGAGGCAATTTGGCAAAGAGCCTTCTGTTCTATTCAGCATAATGGAATTATTTTGAATCTCTGCCAGGAGGGGGGGGGGGGGGGGTTAGATACTAGACCCCCCACCCCCCAACAACCCCACCCCAACGAAAAAGCTGCCGAATGCACAAAGCAAAAACTTTTCAGGGTGTGTGTATGGGAGAGAGAGAGTGTGTGTGTGTATATGGGAGTGTGAGTGGGTGTGTGTATGGGAGTGAGAGAGTGTGTGTGTGTGTGTGTATATGGGAGTGTGAGTGTGTGTGTGTGTGTAGTAGGTGGGTTGGACCTGGGCAGATCTGATCAGAATGTAAATGATCCCACTTGCGTCATCTTGAAGTCGACTAAGACATCGCTTCCTGTTGGATAAGACGTCAGTCTTTTTATGGGTCTATTTCCCCCTTCCCTATATGCATTGTGTGTGTGTGTGTGTGTGTTTGTGTGTGTGTGTTACACCAATCATATCAGCCGATGTACCAGTATCAATCCGATACACATTCAGCCCATTTGATTTGACTGACAGACAGGCAGATAGATACTTTATTGATCCCCAAGGGGAAAAACGCGGATCATATCAGCCGATGTGCCAGCACCAATCCGATAGACACACTCAGCCCATTTGTTGAGTCTTAGGGAGAGGGAGTCAAGTCATTTTGAGACAGCGTGACTGTCGCGGGAAGTGCGTCATAACAAAGGGATACCAGACCCTCGTGTAACAGCTGTAGCCTACTTCAAGCTCGGAAAAATAGTTAGAAAATAAGACAGAAAAATAACAAGTTTCCCCATGCAGCTTCCTTATGTTGGAATGTGCAAAAATGTACAGAAAATCAAAAGGATCCTTCTTATGTGATTTCTGCAACAGTGCTAGTTATAGTCATTTATTTCCTCATTCATTATGTTCATTTGAATGAATATGAAGGAAATTTAAATCATAGGCGCGATATCTGCCGTGATGCACATCAGCTGGTGTGTCTGGTCGTCTTTTCGAGCTCCTCCCAGCTGACTCTGGTAGATCACGTGGACAGTCTAGCGCAATCGATTATTTCATAAATAAATGTTAATTACGAATAATAATAAAAAAGGCTCTAGTATTTTTCCATAGACTGTCAAAAAGACCAAGTTTTTCCCGCTGTATTATCCATAAACAATAAAGCATATTATCTACCTACTTCTGGTTTGACGTCACTTCCTGGACTCGTCTGTCTCGTCTCTAAATGACTCCTACTGGTCAGTCTCGTCTCTAAATGCCTTAATTCCTACTGGTCTGTCTCGTCTCTAAATGCCTTAACTCCTACTGGTCTTAGGGGAGTGTTTGTGTTACTATGCTGTAAGGAGTGTGTTTTGGGGGGGGGGGGGGGGGGAGCACTGTGTGTAGTCTGTGGTGTGTACTGTATATGTGTGTGTGTGTGAGAGGGGAGTTGGGGGGCTGTGTATGTGTGTGTGTGTGTGTGCATGTGTGTGTGTGTGTGTGTGCATGTGTGTGTGAGGGGGGAGTTGGGGGGCTGTGGTGTAAGTGGATTAAAGCGTCCACTCCAGAGTTCTAATCACATTCCCACCCCCTGCTCCACATCCACACACACACACACAGACACACACACACACACCCACAGACACACACACACTCACCGTGCCGTACCACTCTACTTGCCCCACCCACACACACATCGCATCACTCTGTTTGGACGCCAAAAATGGTTCCACTGACTCACACACCCGCCCGCTCAGACGGAGGAAGGAGTGGTGTGTGTGTCTGTGTGTGTGTGTGTGTGTGTGTGTATGTGTGTGTGTGTTAGAGGCAGAGGCGCTGGCCATCGTGACTCACTAATGTAAGGGGGCCTGGATAGTGACACTAAGTAATATTCATATTAACCAAAGTGTGAAATACTCATCCCCGTCTTCTAACCCCACCCTCACCTCCACTACAGGAGGAAGAAAGGGATTATGGGTAAACATGACTACTGGGCTTGATGCGTTTACTGTTTTATTCCAACTAAAGACCACTGACATGGCTTCTGAGAGAGAGCACCACAGGAAAGAGTGCGTTGGCACAACATAAGACACCCAGGGCTGCTCGATTATCGCTGCTCGATTATCAAAATTGTTTTGGTTGATATCGATAGCACAATTATTTAACCTGATTACTCAATGATTTTGGAAACATCTCCCATCCTACTGAGAAACAAAGAAAAATATGTAAAAATGGATTTATAACTCAAGATAGAACGAGAGAATTGCTAAATGGAATGCAGTGACTATGTTTCGACGATGTTGTTTTCATAATCGTTATAATTGATGACTTATCAATTAATTCGGTTAATTGCACAGCCCTGACAGACACATGGATGTATCAGCCTATCCAGTTTTGGCCTCCACCCTTTCTCTCTTGGCTACACAAACACAACGGTGGCAGCTACGTCTCTGGCGTGGAGGTGGGGGGTGCCTTGTGTCTGCTAGTGCATGTTGTTCACTCCACTGATGTAAACACAAAGGACCTTTATTCTAGAATGGGGTTTTCCCTCTGAGTTCCCATGGCGTCACCATGGAGTCTGAAGTGGAGAGGGTTCTAGAATCCTGCTGTAATCACAGTCGCCTTAATTAGGGTAATCAGGCACAGCTGGGAGATCCACAGCTCCTATTCTTCATAATCACACCTGTCATTTCCCATACACTGCATTGGGACACACACACACACACACAAACACACACAGATGACTCACTCTCTAACACACACATGCCCACCATTCCTCACACAACACACAGGTGGGATTTGCATAAGGGAAACACTGTTTACACAAATTACTGAGATATTTACGGGAGCAGTGTGGTGTGTGTGTGTGTGTGTGTGTGTGTGTGTGTGCATGGGATGTCAGGAGCCTGTGTGTGTGTGTGTGTGTGTGTGTGTGCATGGGATGTCAGGAGCCTGTGTGTGTGTGTGTGCATGGGATGTCAGGAGCAGTGTGGTGTGTGTGTGTGTGTGTGCATGGGATGTCAGGAGCAGTGTGGTGTGTGTGTGTGTGTGTGTGTGTGCATGGGATGTCAGGAGCCTGTGTGTGTGTGTGTGTGTGTGTGTGCATGGGATGTCAGGAGCCTGTGTGTGTGTGTGTGTGTGTGTGTGTGTGTGCATGGGATGTCAGGAGCCTGTGTGTGTGTGTGTGTGTGTGTGTGTGTGCATGGGATGTCAGGAGCATATGTGTGTGTGTGTGTGTGTGTGCATGGGATGTCAGGAGCCTGTGTGTGTGTGTGTGTGTGTGTGTGTGTGTGTGTGTGTGTGTGTGTGTGTGTGTGTGCATGGGATGTCAGGAGCCTGTGTGTGTGTGCATGGGATGTCAGGAGCCTGTGTGTGTGTGTGTGTGCATGGGATGTAAGGAGCATATGTGTGTGTGTGTGTGTGTGTGTGTGTGTGCATGGGATGTCAGGAGCCTGTGTGTGTGTGTGTGTGTGTGTGTGTGCATGGGATGTCAGGAGCCTGTGTGTGTGTGTGTGTGTGTGTGTGTGTGTGTGTCCATGGGATGTCAGGAGCCTGTGTGTGTGTGTGTGTGTGTGTGTGTGTGTGTGTGCATGGGATGTCAGGAGCCTGTGTGTGTGTGTGTGTGTGCATGGGATGTCAGGAGCCTGTGGTCCCTCAACCACACAGTGTTCTCCGTCTGACTGAATACCAGCGGGAGAGAAGACCATGTGACTAGTGCAGGGGAGCCAGGATGGGGGTCTCTCTCCCTCTTCCTCCCCTCTCTCTCTCTTCCTCCCCCCTCTCTCTCTCTTCCTCCCCTCTCTCTCTCTCCCTCTTCCTCCCCTCTCTCCCTTCCTCCCCTCTCTCTCTCTCCCTTCCTCCCCTCTCTCTTCCTCCCCCCTCTCTCTCTCTTCCTCCCCTCTCTCTTCCTCCCCTCTCTCTTCCTCCCCTCTCTCTCTCTCCCTCCCCTCTCTCTCTTCCTCCACTCTCTCTCGCTCTCCCCTCTCCCTCTCGCTCTCCCTTGCATGTCTGCAAATGGCAGTTGGCAGCACATCTGTGAAAACCTGGACCACAGTTTGCTCCCTGTAGGAGTATCAGTGGCGAGGCCCAGACAAGGCCGTTATTGAGCCTACAGGTGTTTATGGGCAGTGGGGCAGTTGTGGCCTACTGGTTAGGGCTTTGGGCTTATAAGCGAAGGGTTGCCTGTTCGATCCCCGACCAGTAGGCACGGCTGAAGTGCCCTTGAGCAAGGCACCTAACCCTTCACTGCTCCCCGAGCGCCGCTGTAGCAGGCAGCTCACTACGCCAGGATTAGTGTGTGCTTCACCTCACTGTGTGTTCACTGTGTGCTCTGTGTGTTTCACTAATTCATGAATGGGATAAATGCAGAGACCAAATTCCTTGTATACGTAAGTATACTTGGCTGACATTTACATTTAATGTGCAGGGCTTAAAAACCCAAGGAATGAGGACTTGTTAGCCTCCCCATTGTCAGGGGGATAGAGAGAGAAAGATAGATAGATGCTTTATTGATCCCCAAGGGGAAATTCAAATGAGAGTTGAGTGTGAGAGTTTGTCTGTATTGTCCTGGTGAACTGCATGGCGTTGTTGCTCATCTGATGCAAGCAAACTCTCTAACTAGCTATCTCATTAAGAATTTAGCAAACTATCTAACTAGCTATCTCACTAAGAATTTGGCAAACTATCTAACTAGCGATCTCACTAAGAATTTAGCAAACAATCTAACTAGCTATCTCACTAAGAATTTAGCAAACTATCAAACTAAGAATTTAGCTGACCCGCTGAATAAATGTTCCTTGTGTATTATTCTTGGTCGGAAAGGTGCTGGTTGCAAAACCATTTTCTCTTCCTGGTGAAAAGTAGGGAAGTAACTCTGTGCCCCTGGACCACAGACAGCTGTCTGTAGCCCGGACCTTATGTGAGTGTATCTGGACCACTACCTGTCTGTGAGCTTGTCTGCCTCCCTCCCCCTTATTTCCCTCCTAGACTTGCTTCCATGTGTGGGGGGTTGCCGCGGCGACACCGTTGCCGTGCGCCCTGCTCCATCATGGTGTGCGTGCAGGAGGCTGGCGTGCCGAATCGCATCACAGCTCCTTGAGCGCGTTCAGATGCACTCGGAGGAGACGCCGAGATGCTCACCGCTTGATTAGACATGCCTGGGTTTGGTTTTAGACAAGCGAGAGTCATTCCTAACGAGTCTGATTCAGGGCTGTCTGAGCCCCATCCTGTGGCTGACTGACTGACTGACTGACTTGTTGCTCATGTAATCATGAAGATCAGCATCACTGCAACGCTGCCGCAGTCTCATTCTAAAACAGCCACACACCCAGATTAACACAATCTCACTCTAAAAACAGCCACACACTGGGTAAAACTACTGTAGTACCCCAGATTAACACAATCTCACTATAAAAACAGCCACACACCCAGATTAACACAATCTCACTCTAAAATCGGCCACACACCCAGATTAACACAATCTCACTCTAAAATCGGCCACACATTAAGAGAGACTCGTACCCCAGACGCAGCGCAATCTCACTATAAAAACAGATATCACACTGTAGAATAGTAGGCTACCCTACACCAACTCAGTCTCACTATAAAAACAGATATCACACTGTGGAACAGTAGGCTACCCTACACCAACTCAGTCTCACTATAAAAACAGATATCACACTGTGGAATAGTACCCTACACCAACTCAGTCTCACTATAAAAACAGATATCACACTGTGGAATAGTAGGCTACCCTACACCAACTCAGTCTCACTATAAAAACAGCCAAACTACCCAGACCAACTCAGTCTCATTCTAAAAAAGTGCCACACAATGGGGGAGACTAGTACCCCAGACTAACACAGTGACAATCTAATAAACAGATCACTAATTAAAGACCACCGAAGTCCAACTCAGTCCCACTCTAAAACCAGATATCACACTAATTAAAGACCACTCCAGTCCGACCCATCTCTCTTCAACCTCACACACTCCAGGCTGTGCTGACGGGGCAGGTGGAGTTCTGCCAGACTGAGCTCGGCGTGATACTTGCTGTACAGGTAGCTTTAGTGTGGGGCTGAGCCCCATCTTGTGGTCAGATGGTGTCATTACAAATGGGAGCAGTTCAGAATATCAGAGGCTACAATTAGATAAATTATGCCAATATTATGCCAATATGCCATATTTTCCTTTGCTTTGAAAGTGGTTATGTGGGGTAGTATGTATATATATACACACACACACACACACACACACACACATATATATATATACATATAGATAGATAGATAGATAGAGAACTAGAGACCACATAGCCTGTCATGACCGGCACAAATTACAGTTTTTTTCAATCGCTAACAAGCGCTTAACCATACTTCAGATACTTTTTCTAAACTCTTAACACAGACTCACACCTACAAAACACAATTGGCCAAATGGATAATTTTCTTCTCAAAAACACATTTTGTTAAACATATACTAACACATCTTTCTCTGCACACACTAACTTTACCAAAACACTGGAAATCAGACACAAAATGAAATTATTCTGTCATAGAATAACACTTGTTTTCACTTCACAAGGTACATGCAGTCAATCAAAGTACACCAGGTTTCAAAATACTGGCTATTGTTGACATTACAAAAACTGCATAGACTTTTATGTTTCAGTTTTACAGGTATTTGCATGCAAAACATGCAATCCACCGTTTTTACACTAAATTTCTTGGTTGGGAACTGTATGTCCACATGTAATGTTCACATTCAAAAGCATTCCAGTGAAAAACAAATCATTTTTTTTCCTTTACTGTTTACTACAGGAGGTACAGTAGAAATACTGTTTACAGTATGATAGAACAGAAAAAGTTTTACAGTATTGCTTACAGTGAACAAAATATCCATGAAACACACAAGAGCATTCTGAACAAAAAACAACAGCAAAAAGCCCAGATAAAAAGAGGGGAACTAAAAAAAAAGCACAACATTACTGTATCTAATCTCTGCGATCTTCAGAGCTAGGCCACATGTTTTCATCAACATCGCATCTGATATTATCAAAGGCGATGCACCTGGGATAAAAAAACGTTTGGTAGCAGAAGCAGAGGTTTTATACTGTATCTACGGTTTGGAATATTGTGTTTGCCATTGTGGGATGTTGTGTGTTAACATTCGTAAATACTACTAAAACAATCCATAGTTTTGTTGGGAAGTATAGCTTGTTTGTTAAGAAAATGTAAGCATTGTGGAAATGTGTTCACTTACTGCATATTGGGTGAAAACGACATGAAATGTGTGAATGGTATGGCCACAAAAGACCGATGCTGGTTAGACAAACGCTTGTTAGCGACTGAAAAAAACTGTAAGAAGTGTTGACAAACACAGTCCACCTTCTCTCACTTCTTCTTATGTGCAACACAATCTACAGGCTACATTCAAGAACTTTCCAAGACCTGTCTATAAGCGCTTTCAGACATACGTGTAAGACCGGAGGTTCTGCCGATGTTAAACGGTGGGGCCGTATATCTGAACGACATAACCGGTCATATGGAAGTCCGAATTCACCCGGTGTTTATACTACCCCCGACCTAGTATTTCCTCCGGACAGTATGTAAATGTGCTGTGTCTGAACGAGGCGTAGAACATGCGGTTAAAATTCACACCTAGTGAGAGGGCGTGTTGGTGACGTTTCTTTCGTGCGTCCATGTGGTTAAATCTGACTTAAATGCCAGTGTTATGATGGAGTGGCATAGTGCTGTCCAGAAAATCTCCGACATGGAAAGATGCAGACATCACGGAGCTACTGTCCATGAGGGCATACAACATTTTGATAAAACACATGAAGGGAATGGCACGTTGTAGCCTACAACTGCATGGCAAGGCCAAACGAATTCAAAAGACTGAATCATCATAAGCAGAAGGCGCTGAAAAGGCAGTAGCCTACAGCGACGTCGTTGACGACAATAACAGGAGTATTTAATAAATTGTTAGCCAACACGGTTTTCTGTTCATTGATAGCCTTAGGCAGAATTAGGCTACAGAAAAGAATACAATATATTTTTTCTCTCCCGGCAGTAAAGACAGTAGATTCGTGTTTAAAATTAAATGAAAACTAAAGGTAGGCTATAGGCTTATTATGCATATGACCATCCAGAGGAGGCTGGTGATCTGTCAAGAATGATGAAGATCGTAAGATACAGATGGTTTTATTGTTGCTGTCATTATTACCACAAACACGAATTGACAACGAAACCATGGCGATCGTGGGTTATATCTTGCCTGTTTATTAGGCCATGCACAGCCCTGTCAGAACTCCGTGTAGCATGCATACTGGCAGTTTTCATAAACCATCACCAACTAGTTCGCACTTTGGATATATCGTTGGATTGTGAAAAGCCCAATTTCGAATAACTACAGTACAACAGATGAGGTAGGATGCATATTTTGCAATTAGAATTTCGTGTTGGTGAGACCTGTTGCCTATCAGTAGACATGTCATCTCGAGTTCCACGACAGCTAGTGCCACCGAAATATGACACTGAAATCCTCTCACTATTGGAGTCGCTCAGATAGAAACAGCTGTAACGTGGTTAGGACACTTTTGCTGTGGAGTGGAGACGCCATAAGTTAGGTGTGGTTTTGACAATCAGAAAAGCAATATACTGAAATAGTTTAATGATGTAAAGTCAAGTGCTGGTCTGGTGTGTGTGCACGCAGTTTTTATTGATGAGTCGGAGTGGCAAGGGCATTATAAAACTTCTCGCTCTTAGGCCTACTCATACACCGGGTTGAAATGGCGTAGCTGTCTAAATTCAAATCATATCATGCTAGGGGAGAAATCGTGGGACATCCATTATTTTGTTATTCAGCACCCATGGTCAAAAATATGTTCCCGCGCGCCTGCATTACGTTGAAAACAGATAAATGTGTTTACTCGAAGCACACATACAAATTCTGTATGTGCGCACTTACGTGACTATCCTACTTCAAGTATTAGCCTACGCACAATAGATTTCTCTTCTTTAGCCTATAATACATAGGCTACACTTTGTAAACAAAAAGCAGCAGTGACAGGCAGCGGCCGCATATATTCTGCGTCATATATCTCGCATCTTGTGAACTCTAAGCCCCCACCCCTCACTCGACAACCACACGGAGATTCTGTAATGTGCGTGTATGTCGTTCACACATACGTCCGTATAAGGTCAGTATTAGGTCCGCAGGTTAGCATCATATCTGAATCATCCGAAGGGTAGGACCTCTGTTTGACAAACCTCCGCATGTACTCCGGAGGTTATATCTGAAAGCGCTTTATTTAAATCTGTTATCAAAATACTTTTGATAAAAAGGCCCTTAAAAACAAGTTTTTGTTTAAATCCATTTCAAACGTTCAAGGATTTCAAACTTATGAGAGCCCTGCAGTTATACAATCCTGTGTCAGAATGGAGTGCTACCCACGAGTCCCCCATAACATGCACCTCAAGGTGAGTCTCTAGGAAAAGCTATTCCTGTGATGAGACTAAATGTCATCATGTGCAGATGCAGAATTAACTTGAATGCAAAAGTGTTTAACAAATTAGTGCAGCGGGGTTATGATGCTAACCAGATTTAAGCACAATTTAGCCTTCTAGTCATCTTCTATGCCTTGCAGGATTGTTAATGTTGTTAAACATGCATGCAGGTTCGTAGAGAGACAGAGAAACAAGGAGAGGCTTTACAAAGGTCAATGTTGATATTGTGGTGGGCCGCCACAAATAAGTCAATGTATGGTAAACACTGCTCTCAACAACTTAGGCTACATCTTCCTGGGACACAACAGGCACTTCAGGGATCAAGAAAAAAAAAATCAACTTGATTTTATTACACAGCTTCAGTTCTAAAGTGCTCAGCAATAATATAGTGGGCTAGGGCAGTTTTAAACTTTAATTGTTGGACACTTAAACTGATACATAACTTGAGGATATTATTTATTTTAGCCAGCAATCAGATAATTGCACTAGTTCTATAACAATCAGTCAAATAATAACCTTAGCCTAATATGAGTGCGTAGCCTATAGACGAGTTCATAGTGGTCTACAAATGAAGCTGTTGAAATGGGAATAGGTTGTGAAGTAAAAAATGACTAGTCTACACTTTGATTCAGAATCAAATTGACCCTTACCTCCCATTCTGTCATGAAGGCTTTGACCTCTTCGGGAGAGGCGGACTTGTTTCGTCTGAACTCATCCTTCACGTACTGGTCGCCCAGCGCCCTCAGATCGATAGGCATGAACCGGTGCAAGACCAGGATCCTTTTGTACAAAGAGCGAACTCTGGAGACGTGGGCTACATTAGCCATTTCAATGACTCGGAAAGATGACAACGAGATGCACTGTGTACGACGACAATAAATAGTAAATATTCACGAAGTCTTTTACTTACTGAGTAACTACAGTTCACGTTGCACACAGCCTACAGGCCTTCCTGCAAGCACCTGGAATTTGTAATGGAAGCGACCGGTGTCAATGACTACAGTTAAAGCCTATAATTTCGCAACGTGGTATAGTAACTGAATACATGAAAAACATTACTGATATTACGTTCGTGACATTGAAACTTGCAGCATGCTAAACAGTTACCTAACGTCTGCTTCTTGTTTATCGCGGAACTCTCTCTTACTCGCTGTTTTTTACATGGACGTAGTGGCAGACACTGACCCCTGGCGGAGTGGGGTAAAGTCTAAACCTGATTTTGATGTTTAAAATTAAATAAGTCACGTGTAGACTTCATCCACAGCTTTTGCATTGCCTTCTTTCTTCACCATGGAATGGAATCAACACTGTACCAGAGCCCGTCTACGGAGAGCCTGGCCACTCAGTATTAAAGTCCGATTGTAGGCTACCGAATTTTGGTTGCAGTTCCACCAGAATTCAACTGGGGGCGATCGCCATCAGTGCACAATTCTTGAAGAACAGAATACTGAGGACAGGAACTTCGATTAAAAATACAGGTTGACTGCTGCACACACAGAGAAACAAACTGGAAGACACTGACAAGTCCCCAATAGACTGAATCACTACCCCTGTACCCCCAGTGGGCCAAAATGTAACCCAAAATGTAACCATTTTTTTTACAGTCCCACCTGACACACAAGTGCTCCCAATACAATCATCCCACCCCATTTTGGATGTCTACAGAAGTTACCAAATATGTTTTTTTATAATATAATTGTGTGTTGAATCACCTTCACAGCTATAAATGCCTGGGTCTGGGCTGCTTGTTACATAGCTCGCTGTGCTGGCTGTGGCTGACTCTTCTTCACTGTGTCTAGCCTATAGGCTACTTGCCAGTGTGTACTGGACAGGTTTGCCTTCAATATTTTTTTCAAACATAGACTATTTAAATATTTTAATAGGCCTACTTCATATGATTTACTATGTGCATCTATTGTCCAGTCAAAGTTAACTACTTTTCATTTTGCATACGTTCAGTTGTATTTAAACCAACCAAAGCTTGACTGAAACAATGTAAAACCCCTGACTTAAAAAGATGTAAACAATGTAAAACCACTGACTTAAAAAGATGTAAACAATGTAAAACCACTGACTTAAAAAGATGTATAGGAAGACAGAAATCACCCATTGATGTAGAGACGGGTCCTTCATGTTTCTGCTGAAAAACTGCTGGTTTAACCTCAAGCACACACGTATATGAACGCATTTAAAGATGCGTTTTTTTATGTAGCCCGTCGCCGACATTCAAAAAAAGCGGTTATATTTGACAACTTCCCTGTTAGGCCAGCAACAGACGCTGGAGGGATGCAAATAGATCAACTTAACGTGTATTTCCTCCTGGTTGCGAAAACGTTTGTTTTCTCTTTCTGTTCCTTCTTAAATTGCGCAGCAAATTATCAGTCACAGAGGCACTGGGCATAATTTGACCAGCAGTCTCCGCATCCATAGTTTGAGAAACGCTATGCTGCGTCCGAGCAAAGATTCTAGTGCAACTCCAAAAAGGAGGACAAATGAGGGTCCAGCTTGAGGCTGCGCCGGACAGGGCGCTTACATACGTGCAGTAGTTTGCATTTCCTCACCAATTACAAGGGAAAGCAAATACAAGGAAACACAAGGGAGCACTAAAAATAACCCCAGAGTGTAGTGCTGTATCTGCCTGTCTAATCTATCTGTAGGCCTATAGCTGCAGCAACTAGGTAGCAACGATTGTTTTGGGTTTTTTCTTCTTTTTTGTACCTCCACTCATGCACCCCTAACCTGTTGCGTATTGCCATTGGTGACTGTACCTCATGTTTCCCAAGAGCAAGCCTACTCACATGCACCGTCATTAGCTTTGTGTGTGTGTGTGCAGTACAGGCGTGCTCACTCAAAAGGAGCGGTGTAACCTCTGAACTAGCCCATAGCAGCTAGCTGTCAATGGATGACATCTCTAAGTAAATTATGCAATCCCCCCCAAAACATGTGACTGTATTGGAGCAAACAGCACCGTAAGTTACAATTCAGTGACATTGGTTCTACACAGTAGATCCCTGGCTCCCTCTGGCTTTATCTCATAGGACACTGTATACTTCCTGAGACAGCTAAAGAAGTTTAATCTGCCTAAGGAGCTGCTGACCACTTTCTACTCAGCCATCATTCAGTCTGTCATCTGCACCTCCATCACTGTCTGGTTTGGGTCAGCCACCAAACAGGACAGGGCCAGACTGCCACGGACAATTAGGGCTGCAGAGAGGATCATTGGAGCTGACCTTCCTCCATCCAGGACCTGTACCGGTCCAGGATCAGGAAAAGGGCAGCTAAAATCTCTACAGACCCCTCACATCCTGGTCACAATCTGTTCAACCTCCTTCCCTCTGGCAGACGATACAGGGCACTGTTTGCCAAAACCAGCCGACACAAAGACAGCTTCTCCCCCCAAGCAGTCACTCTGTTGAACACTCAGTAACAGCCCCCACCCTCACACTGAACAAGTCAATCAACACTGTTCTGCTCATCTACCTCATGTGTTCTTCAACCTTACAGTTATAATAGTATTATTAATACATTATCATTCCACTGAACTGCCTTGCACTATATTTATTTTTAATCTTAAACCTCAGTCTATACTGATATTGCACTATCCCCACCCTTTCAACTGTATATTGCATCTTGCTTGTGTCTGTTGAGGGGTCCACGACCATGGCACCCTTGACAGGGACAACAAGGAAGCGATCATCCTCAGCCCCCCCCGGCAACTGCACTACCATATACCACCCATAGTGTCTATTTATTTATTTGCAAATGTACATACTGTATTTACTCTTATACATAACCATATTCTATTGCCTTCATTCTATTCTTACTGTTCTGTTTTTATTTTTACTCCTTTATGTTTTTATTTTGTTATCCTTATATGTGTCAGGACACACTGACTCAGTTAGAGAATTCAGATCCAGGTTTTCAGATTTAATGATCACCACGTTAAACAAGGAAGTTGCAGGCCCAAGGCTTAGCAAACACACAGGAGACACAAAGCAAACAGAAATCCGGCAAAAGGTCCAAAGCACAGAAGATTAGCTAAAGAGTTCAAATAATAAATCATGACTGCTATGTTTAGCTTAGCTTACCTGCTTGCTAAATCCTCCAGTGCCAGATCAAGCTAGCTAGCTATCGCTAGATAAATAACTAGTTTAGAAGTACAGAAATATAACACTGCCCATCCAAAATCGTTAGGACACATAATCTGACACAATCGTTAAATTTTCGAACACACCGCAACAAATATTTTTTCCTCGCTTTGTGCAAAGAAAAACTATAAATCGTGTGTCCTTCATTGATAAGGAAACATGCTAAGGTTACTTACTTTATGAGCAAGCAATGGTAGTCTGAGCGCGATCCAGGATCCAGATCCGGCCGCCTTGTTTTCTCGATCGATTGCTCGACGTGCACACATACAAATCTTTTTGCTCCAATAGACCTCTGAAGTTCGCCTACAAAAAAGCTGCCATCTTTGACATCCGGTATCTGGCGATTTTTCCTATGGGAAAATAACATTGGGATTTTGAATAATCGCACCTGTTAAAGTCTCGTGGGGATGAAAAAGTCTGAAATGCAGACGTTTTCCTGAACACACTTTTGTCCTCTGCCTTCGAGTGGATACTGTGATCTCCGGTAAGTGAAGGCGGCACACTTAGATTTTTGCTACTCCAGAGCTAACTTGCAATGCAATTTGCCATAGGTAGTTAGCTTCAATTAACAACCGGATCTCCTTATATGGGCAAAGATGGCCGTTTTGGATCTTTTTTGTAGGCGAACTTCAGAGGTCTATTATATCACCTAGCCAGGAGCAAAAGTCACTCGTCACTCGTAGAAGCAGATTCGAGCACTTGTATCAATTGACTTGTAGTCGTGCAAGAAAATCAAAGCGATCTGTAGAATTTTATTAATGAGAAATTATTTCACAGATGCACAACTTCGGATGCATTAGTTCACATTTGGGTTTACAAATGCACGGATGTTGTGCATGTTCTCAGATTATGAAACACGGATGTGCAAATGTGTTTCGCACCAACTGCGCTGCAACGTTTGGAGCAAAAGTGTCGAGTGCATGACTCTTGAAAGTTGTGACTCACAGGATAGGATTTGTGTACCTGTAAAAAGGATTTGTGTACCTGTAAAAAGGATTTGTGAACCCGTAGCCCCTATTTTGTGTTAACAAGATATAAAAAAATATGTACAACTTCAACTTTACTGTTACACATTTACGACTTTAGTGTGCACATGCAAAATCTGCAGTTAAATGTGCTCGCCACTTTTGCACCCAATATACCTTCATAGTTAAACTGATTGCACCTGTATCAACTGCTTTCTGCTCAACTAGGCCAACTCTCTCTGTGCCTTTCCATTCTACAAAGATATAAGGCACTGTCAAGTTGTCTAGGTGTTGCAATCAGTACAGCTCCGCCCAAACTTGAAAATGGCTTGTTCAACACATGAAGGATGCAAAGGGACAACTCAATTCCTTTTTGGTGTTTTATTTTTCTTCCAGATGGTTCTGATGGCATTGGTAATATGTTGAAACAGTTGAATTGTTGTATGAATTGAATGTCATAGGATTAGGGACTATGGACTATGGAATAAGGAATAGGTTGATAACCTTAAAGATAAACAGAAAATAAACATGCATTACTTCACACAACAAACAATGCATGGTAAAGCAACAAAGCAATGAACAAAGCACAAAGCAGCCCAAACAAAGCAACTCCTTACACATCTCAATTTCAATGTAATCCACTATATCACTTCATGCAATTACCTCCACTACCACATTATCTGCACTAAAGAAATACATATATAATTAAACATATAATTTGTGTTAAGCACTAAATGCAACATACAGTTGTAAATCATTCCAAACATTACATACCAGTTGCGTCTTTAGGGTCGAACAATGAGCTGTCTTTCTTGTTACCAGGTTCAGGAATCCAAGCAAAGGGGTGACCAAACTAACTCCAAACATTTCATGCCCATGCTTATCTGGCAGGTGCGCAGGTAAAAGCAGTCCCTCCAGCAGTGCTGACTAAATCGTAGGCATTTGGGTTCTCTGCCCTCTTCAGGCCTGGAGTTGGAAAAGCTGTGGTTGTGCTCAGTTGTGGCGTGTGCTCATGTATTGTGATTATTGTGACATTATTGTTTATATGTGATTAGGTCATTCTCTTCTTTGACGAAACACCTCCCACTTGACCTCCTGGTTTTTTGAACCCAAGGAGGTCACACAAACCTCTGTGTTAGGCAGATTCGACTTCAGTTTAGTTGAAAGGTTTTCTCCTTCTTCAACAGGAAGTAAAACAATAATTCGTCTGACATCCCTATGAAGAATTGTAGCAGGTATTTTGGTTGAGAGTTTCTTTGATTTCTCTTGAGCAGGCTTCACAGTTGGGACTGGGTAGCTGGGAAAAGATCTGACATGCACATCCCTGACGATGCCCTTCTTGTCAATGTTGACACTGATGACTCTGCCAAGTCTATACTGACCCCTCCAGGCATTTTGGTCTGCCAGCCAGACAACATCTCCAACAGCCACATTCCGATGCGTTGTGTGCCACTTACTCCTCACAAATAGATTGGGCCCAGCTAACTGACTCCACTTCCTCCAGAACCGGTCAACTTCTGTTTGGATAGCTCTCAATCTTTTGTACGGGTAGCTTTCAAAATCAAAGCATCTAAGATCACCTCTGGGTCCGGTCCGTCCAAGCAGAAGGGAATTTGGGCTGATGTATTCTACACAGTCTTCCCGGCTTTGAGTCCTGGCATCTATGGGCCTCTCATTGGCAAGGTTAGCAGCCATGTAGAGGAACGTCTGAAACTCACTCCATGTGAAGAGTCCTTCTCCTCCCAGGTTGTGCAAGGCCCGCTTCACAGTGCGAACAGCTGCTTCTGCAGCTCCATTCCTGTGAGGGGAGTCTGCTGGGTGGATTTTCCAGCTCCATTCTGTTCCATGCTTGGAAGCTTCATTTTCAAGCTCAGATTTACTCAGGAAGAGGTAAAGCTCTTTGAGGGCAGGTCTGGCACCCACAAAGTTCTTTCCAGGATCTGACCACAGCTTCTTTGGATGCCCTCTCAGCGCTGTGAATCTTTGGTATGCCAGTAGGAAGCCTTCAGTTGACTGGTCACTGACAATATCTGTGTGTATAGCTCTGGAGGCCATGCAGCGAAAGACCATTCCCCACACCTTGAGTTTGACTTTCTTCCTCACCTCGTCCTTGACTTCATACGGTCCAAATAAGTCCACTGTTGTGTACTCAAATGGTCTGGCTGGTGTTATTCGCTCGGATGGAAGGTCACTCATGATCTGCTGACACTTTTTGGCCCTGGCCTTTCTGCACACCACACAGTTGTCAACTCTCTTCTTAGCCAGCTTCCGGCCTTTTATCACCCAGGCTTTTTTCCTCATCCGGAGGAGTGTACCTGCTATCTCTTCGTGGTTTGCACTGTGGGCCTCTTGAGCTAGGAGAGTGGATATCCATGCCTCATATGGTAGAATTGGTACAGCCGTCTTATCCTCATCAAAGATTTGGAACCTTCCTCCGCAAACTAAGAGCCCAGTCTCTTCATCTCTGTAAACAGCGAGTCTGTTGAGAGTGGTGTTTTGAAAAGTTATACCTTCTTGAGCTGCAAGGAACAGGTCTCTTAGTGCATCTTCACACTCTCCAACAGTGAGTACAGCTTGTTTGGCTCTGGACCTCCAGTTTGAGAGAATTTCCTCCCACTTTGGCTTATCTGAGGCTGAATTCTTGGTCAATACCTCTTTCCATCTCGTTGCAGTTCTCCAAACCCAGGCAACAACTCGGATCAGCTTGGTCAGACTGCTGAATTTCCTGATGTCAATCAGTTTTGATACCGCAGAGCCAGCTGGTGGTCTTCGGATCCGAGTTTTAGGTTCATCTGGGTTATTTTGTCCATCTTGCTGTGCATCACTTGGACTTTCCTTCTTCTGAACTCTCACTTCAGGAAGTACATCACCCTTGTTTCTCTTGGCTTGCGCTCTGGTCAGTGCTGCCGAGAAGGATTTCCTTTGAAGTTTGTCTATGCCTTCCTTAGCATACGCGGCTACTTCTTTGGCTGACTTATGTGGCCACTCTTCCATAGATTGTCGCAGGAACGCTGGCCCATTCTGCCACATGGAATCTTCCTGGAGGTCTTCCGGGGCTGCCCCTCTTGTAATGATGTCAGCAATGTTCAGGCTTCCAGGGATCCACCACCAGTCTTCGACAGATGTGGATTTCTGGATCTCTCCGACTCTGTTCGCGAAGAAAGTTTGATATCCATAGCTGTCTCTCTGGATCGCTCCCAACACAGTTTGACTGTCCAGCAGATGGAGCCATCGTTCAATTTCCATTCGACTGTGCTTCTCGACATACCTTCTAAGTCGTGCTGCATAGACAGCACCGCAGATTTCAGCTTTCACTGGTTCTCCCTTTTGGTCCAATGGTGTGAGCTTTGCTTTGGACTCGACTAATCTTATTTGGATGCCTTGCCTGGTCTTCCATCTGAAGTATACTACAGCTCCATAGCTCTTGTCACTTCCATCAGAGAACGTTATTCCCCAAGGTTTTCCAATCCAGTTGACTGGTGTGAGGCTTCTGTGGAAGGTGATTTGGCCAAGACGTGTGTATTCCTCAAACAGTTGGATGGCTTCTTCTCTCAACTTTTCAGACAGAGGCTTGTCCCAGGTGTCTCGGGTCAGAGATTTGCCTCCAGCTTCCAGAAATGCCTTCCTAACCAGAATGGCACCCTTTTGTTTGGCAGGTGTGACTAGGCCTATTGGGTCGTACAGGCTAGCTACTTGGCTTAGCAGTTCCCTTCTCGTTAGTGGGTTTGGAGTTTTCCCCCTCACTTCTTCATCAAGGAGATTTTGGCCAACTCTCATTTTCTTTTTCCTCTTTGAGAAATTGATTGAAGTCATGAGGTACAGTTTATCCTCTTCAACAAGGTATCCAACTCCAAGGGCTTTGTTGTCTCCTTCCCTCATTTGGTTTGGGAGAATGAGTACTGTGCTTGACTCCGCCCCTTGTTCTCCTGGTAAGATCTCCTGCCTCCCACTTCGGCCTGACTGGGCCCAGGGCTTGAGGAAGAACCCGCCTGCCTTTAGGATCTCTTCAACTCCATTGATGTTCTGGTCCAGCTTTTGCAAGTCATTATGGGAAGTCAGGATGTCATCAACATAGGCATCCTCTTCAAGGATCCTACGTTCCTCCTCCAGTTCAGCGAACATGGGCAGTTTTGCAGTCTCTCTCATGGCCAGTTGTGCAATGCACCCTGCTGGTCGATCGCCAATGTTGACTCTGGTGATGGCATACTCTTCAATCTCTCCCTCCTCAGTGTCTCTCCAGAGAAATCTGTGGAGGTGCATCTCCAGGTCTTCTAGCCACACAGAATTGTACATTTTCTTGATGTCGCCAAGGGCAGCATGGACGCCTCTCCTGAACCTGAGTAGTACCGCTCGGATGGGATTGAGGACATCGGGCCCTTTCAGGAGAAGGTCATTCATGCTGACACCTTTAAACTTCTGGCTGCTGTTCCATACCAGTCGCACAGGTGTTGTGAGAGAGTGCGGGTTTGGCGCCACCAAGTGGCTGACATACCATACTGGTCCTTTCCAGCTGGCAACGATCTCTTTGGTAAGTTTCTTTGCTGCTCTTCTCTCCACCATCTCATGGACTTGAGCTGTGTATGCCATTCTCCACTCTGGCTCTTTTTTGAGTTGTTTTTCTGTTCTCAAGAAGGTGGCTTCCACCCCACTCCTATTGTTGGGAAGGGAACTTGGATCTTGAATCCAGGGGTATTTTGTGTCCCAGTGTGGTTCATCACTATGATCATCTGCTTTGATGTAGGTGAGGCCTTTCCTTATAATTTCCAGCTCTCTTTCCTCATTCAGAGTCATTTCCTTTCCTCCTGGTTGACAGTTGCCGCACCGGCATCCTCCACACTTTGGTTCGCAAGCTGCTCCAATGCTGTCCCATTTCCACCAGTCCAAGAACTCTCTGTGAGCAACTGTGCCTTTGGTTTCAGCTGAGAACTCTTGTGTCTTAGTTAACTCTTGATATTTGACAGCGGTTGCCCTCATGGATCGAGCAAAGTGTGTTTCAGACCTGTGTGCAGCCATATCAACTTCTTCAAACAAATCTGGATGTGCTCCACCAACAGTCTTCCCTAACGGGCCTTCCCATAAGACAAGGTCTCCAATTACCTTCACTCTTTGCGGAGCAAGTCTCCCTTCGCGGTGGCTTATCAGTAGCTCAATGCTCTCCGGTCTCTTCAGATCGCCTAGCTTGACTTCTGGGAAGAACTTCTTGAGTTGGTCTGGTTTAATGACTCTGTGGATGTTGGCAATTTCATTCAAGCCATAACAGACAATCTCATGAGCTTTTTCCGTGCCTCTAGGTGTTTTGACCCTCACTCTGAGGAGATATCTTCTGGTTTTAACCTTCATGGCCATTCCCCCAACTCCATGGACGACTAAAGTGATGTTTTCACTTCGAAGATTTAATCTCCTGGCAGCTCTGTGGGTTATGTAATTTGTATCCGATGCCAAGTCAATCAGGGTTCCTATTTTCTGTCCTGCATTGGCAGTTACCTCAAGCAGCATTAGAATAACAGGCAATTCTTCTAACGACTCAATCACTCCAAGCTGATTCTTCTCAACACAGTTTGTCTTCGCAGTGATGTTGGTGAACGCTTTCTTGAACTTTTCTGCCATCTCCGGGGAGAGCTTAGACACAAATTCCTCCTGCTCTTCGGTAAGTTTATGCCTTCTCACATTGGATTGCCTTCTGTCTGAGTCACTCCTTTTGAAGTCCCCCTTCAGGCAAAGAAAGAAATGGTGGTCTTTTTTACAGTCTCTGTTCCTGCACAGGTAAGTGTCTTTGCATTCATCATCTTCTCCATGACAGACCAAGCACCTCTTGCAGGCACCAAGCTTTTCTACAGCATCCAACTTTTCCACTGGCTTCAGTTCTTTGAAACGCTTGCAAAAGAAGATCTTCTCTCTGTGCTTTTCATCTCCACAGACAACACAGCCGCCTTTCCTTGTGGACCGCGTGGATGCATATTTCCTCTCCATAGAAGCATATTTCTTTTCTGGCTTTTCACTAACTCCCAGCTGTTCTAGTCTTTCAAGAATTTCCTCTTGTGTTTTCAGGAATTTAAGAAGGTTCTCAAAGTGATTATCTGATGTGACATTATTCCTTGGGTTAACCATGAAGACAAGCCAATCCCTCTTGATGTTGTCAGGTAACTTGCTCTCTATGGATTTGATCACTAGAGGGTTGTTGATGGCTCCTGTGTTTCCAAGCTCTGTGAGGTCATCCAGGGCCTTCTCTATAGTTTGGATCATGTCGATAACTTTCCTAGGCTGATTTGCTCTTAAAGCAGGAATTTTCTCCAGATCTTCGATTATCTCCAAGGCAATTGTAGACTTGTTTCCATACCTGTTCTCAAGCACCCTGAACATGTCCCCAGCAGTATTGTAAGTTGACAAACGGAGGTCTCTGCATATTCTCTCATCTACACTGTCAAGGAGTTGGATCTTCTTTACCTCGACTGAGCCTGTTGGTTCCCCCTGCTTTTGCAGACTCTCCCAGTCTCTTCTCCATCGGTGGAAATTCCTCTTATACCCACTGAACCTGGGTAGACAGGTTGGTTTTATTCTCAGTGTTGGCTGTGGAGCTGGCATGGGCATCTGTGGCACTCTCCCTCTGTCTCTATCCTCAGCTGCAATTCTTAGTGCTGTGAGAAATTCTGCCCTCCTTGCTTCAAGGTTGTTGCTGTATGCCTTCAAATCCTTCACTCTGCCTTCCAACCTTTCTTTTTCTGCTCCTGGAATCCACATCTCCCACTCTGCTAGGCTTGTGATTGCATCTTGGACTTGTGTCTTCGCACCATCCCACCGTAGTTCGTAGCCATCTCTATTTATAGCGGTAACAGGTATCTGAGCAACTCCATCACAGGCTGTCTCGGCTTCTTTGATTGCAGACTTCACCTCGTCTTCCCCGTATCTAGGCCATAGGTTGGACTGGATTATCTTCCTGACCTCATCCAATCGTGCTTCGCATTCTTGGAACGTCTTCTCAATTTCAGTCTGCTGCTGCTTGTTCAGGTCAGCTTCTTCACCCTCATCGGCTCCAGCTTCAATGTCTGCCAGAAGGCCAGCCCTGTACCCGTCATTTGTCTCACTGACCTCCCTCGCCTCCGAAGTGAGCTTCTTGAACTCCTCTTGTAGTTCACTCTTTGTCATATTTTTTGCGCCTCTGCTAAGGAAGTTTGCTCGCTTGGTAAAAGTGCTTTTAGCTAAAGTTCTTTCTTGCTTCAGCTCCTTCACTGTTTTCCCAAGAGCTTCCTTCGCCATTCTGAGACGTCAGTCAATCCTCCTCTCCACGACAACAGCTTTGCTGACTTCAGGCCGTTAATCCTTTTGTCTTCACTGCCACGCGTGGTTATCAACTGTCAAGTTGTCTAGGTGTTGCAATCAGTACAGCTCCGCCCAAACTTGAAAATGGCTTGTTCAACACATGAAGGATGCAAAGGGACAACTCAATTCCTTTTTGGTGTTTTATTTTTCTTCCAGATGGTTCTGATGGCATTGGTAATATGTTGAAACAGTTGAATTGTTGTATGAATTGAATGTCATAGGATTAGGGACTATGGACTATGGAATAAGGAATAGGTTGATAACCTTAAAGATAAACAGAAAATAAACATGCATTACTTCACACAACAAACAATGCATGGTAAAGCAACAAAGCAATGAACAAAGCACAAAGCAGCCCGAACAAAGCACAAAGCAGCCCAAACAAAGCAACTCCTTACACATCTCAATTTCAATGTAATCCACTATATCACTTCATGCAATTACCTCCACTACCACATTATCTGCACTAAAGAAATACATATATAATTAAACATATAATTTGTGTTAAGCACTAAATGCAACATACAGTTGTAAATCATTCCAAACATTACATACCAGTTGCGTCTTTAGGGTCGAACAATGAGCTGTCTTTCTTGTTACCAGGTTCAGGAATCCAAGCAAAGGGGTGACCAAACTAACTCCAAACATTTCATGCCCATGCTTATCTGGCAGGTGCGCAGGTAAAAGCAGTCCCTCCAGCAGTGCTGACTAAATCGTAGGCATTTGGGTTCTCTGCCCTCTTCAGGCCTGGAGTTGGAAAAGCTGTGGTTGTGCCCAGTTGTGGCGTGTGCTCATGTATTGTGATTATTGTGACATTATTGTTTATATGTGATTAGGTCATTCTCTTCTTTGACGAAACAGGCACATTCCATCCAACTTTCTACCCATTCATCCTCGTCAAACCATTCACTCATCCACCTATCTGCCTATCAACATCCATTCAAATTGACCAGCAGAGGTTTCGTTTTCAGGACATTTTGATGATATGCCGGTCAAATATCCTATAATCGTTTCTTAATTAATCAAGTTGAGGAAAACTGGAGACAGGCTATGTAGCTTAAAGAATGACATAATCAGGCAGTATAGAATGCAACATGTTCATGTACCCCCACCATCCGACACATAAAAACGTAACACATTCTATTGACACATTCCAGGCATCATGTTTACAGTAATTAGCCGCCCTACATGATAACAAATAACAAAATCAAAATGTGCAACTGGTCTATGAGCTTTCACACTAAAAAAAAGTGTGGAGAACAACATTATGAAACACAAAGAATAAAGAGAACATAGGCTTAAGATTTACGTAAAAAAAATGTGTAACACCTTTACGACATTGCCCTTTTCATCTCGCGTACCACTGGTGGTAACCATAGACTGTAAAAAATAGGTGGTAACATACCATAGTTTGGGAATCCCTGCCCTAATGCTATGCCTCTTTATTTGATAACACTAAATTAAGAAATATTTCCTATTCTGAAAATTGTTTAGTTTCTTTTTCTTTCAATGATAGCCTCATTCGATTGTGCCGCAAATTATCTTCGGACCAGAGGCCCTAACCCTGCATAATCATTGTTTTAGAATTTTCGAACGAAAGTGGTGATAATTGGAGGAGTTCACTCCACTGAATTTCAACATACCATTTTCATTACAGGGTAGCATCTCATTGGTAGCCCTATTGCATCTAAATTGTATACAACCATTAACCTTTCTCACCTTCCCTCCTTCTGTTTGTCCAGTGTTTCCAATATATTGACTAATCTGTGGCGGGTCACCATGGAATCAAAACCGGCCGCCACACAATAATGTTTTATGTTGTACTATTTAAATGAGATAAATTTGGATGTTGAGTTTAGCATGCTTACTGTAGTTACAGCTGCTTGTCAGTTTCGACTAGGTTAGGCCTACTCGTGCAGGGCTCTATTCATTTCATTGACTCTGACACTGAATGTTTACAAAATCCAGATGTAAATGGAAAAGTGTTTCCCAAGACTCAAAAGTGCTTGTCCCAAGGAGAAGTATGAACCTTTATTTTAAAGAAGCCCTATGCAGGTCTGGTTATTCCTTCGCTGTTTCTGGGTTTTCGCCTGATTTGGGCTCGCATTTTTCACGACATAGCTCCCCCTGCAGCTTCGTAGCAAGTGACTGGTACGCTAAACCCCCACTAGCTAGCTAGCCATCAAGAAACCAAGCTAAACACATACAGGGCTCACAATAAAACGGTCGAGCAAACACATTGTTCAAGAGACTATCAAATCACATTACAAAAACGAAGTTCACCCAAGGGTAGGCTACTTACAATTTCAACAGCAACAAAGCCAAGTCGGAGTCCGTTTTGCAGTTTTCTTAGAAACTACAATCTAACTACATTTTCGAGGTGCGATTGGGCACTTCCGCTGAGTTACATCCGGATGTGTTCGGACTGCGACCAGAAAGTTGCATATTCGGTTTTTCCGCGGAGAAGCACTAGGGGGAGACGAAGCACCCACCAAACGACCCAAAAAGTGTTGTAGAACCATCAGAACGACTCTCAATCTGCATAATTAAGGTCATTTTTGCTCAAATTGTTGCATAGGGCTTCTTTAACTAACTACATAGAAAACATTATGAATTGCATCCACACATCAGCAGCCTTTTAACTGTGTTAAAATTGAAAGGGTTCCCTCACGAACATCTGCAAGGGTCCAAAGTTGCAAGGGTCGTTTTCCGCTCACAGGAGCTAGGGGGAAGCGTGACGGCCACCATTCAACCCGAAAAAAGTCATTTAACCATTCCAATGACTCCGAAGCTGAGCGACGAGTACGAATGAACAGGTATGATAAGGGACCAGATTACAAAATAATTCAGTGGAAATGCATGGATTCCAGTTGCTGCTACTGGAAGCAACCGGAATCCATGCATTTCCACGGAATTATTTTTGGAATCTGACCCTTTATCATACCTGTTCATTCGTACTCGTCGCTTGACTAAATACAAGATGGCGGCGAACGGTAAACTTCATGTAGGCTACTGTCTGTATAAATCGTCTTGTAAATAAAATACCAGTGCTTTTTCAATGTCTCGTTTTAAATGTCAAGGCCCTCAGAAGTCTACCAATGAAGTATGGAGCTACTTTGAGCCTCGTAAATGGTGTAAAATAGTGATTTATTTGCATGGTTAGGCCGATGACCGAGGCACCCCCATCGAAAAACTGTTGGTAGCATCTGCTAACTAGCGCCAGATTTCTAAGTGCAGGGAACAAGCCGAGATGAGCTATGAGACATACGTTCACACTCGGTATCATGTTTCAACACACTTTAGGTCAATATCACACCGGAATTCTCCTTTAACATACAGAGCAACACTTCCCAACTTAACATACAGATTCCCATTCATTTGTCCCATTGACGTTTTGGAAAAATCTGTATCTAAAGAGTTTTACAGCATCTTAGGCTAACCAGCTACGGCATAACTCATAAGCATACAACATATAATTTCGAGTGAAAAAACGAAGAGAAAATCCAAAAAAAGTCAAAGGTACCTATTTTCATTTCAGAGAGAAGGAACTACTCATCCCATAAACCACCGTGCCTCACTGAATAATATATAAGCAAGTACGAACCAGCGCAAACTGCCATTTGAACGACTTCCAACCGGCGAAAGCACGCAAACCCTTTCCTCCAAACAGTGATTTTTATATAGTGAATGTGCAGTTAATAGCAGTTATTTCAGGAGTAATCGTGTAAATAATGGTGTTTTGATATTGAATTTTATATTTATCATCGTGTATTTTATATCGTGTGTGTGTGAAAGCGGTTAACGTTAAAGTTAGCATGGTGCAGTGCTTCGTACCTGACTGTCATCACCGCTCAGTCGGGCTGATGCATGGACCGGTGCATGCATCTGCTCTTGGACCACCATATTCAGTTTATTAACTTGCCGTGAATTATTACACAAAATGTTCATTAAATGCATGAAGAAGTATTCCTAGGTTAATGATTGATATGAATCATACATTATGAAGGCTACAGTAGCCTAGCTAATGTTAACTAGCAGCATTAACGTTACCAACCTCCCTGCGAAACTCACCACAACTTTTTAGGTCTTGTCCCTCATGCTGGCCCTTACAAAACCCACAAGCTGACTCTCGGACACACAACAGTCAATAATGTGACCCGATTTAAAGTGGCTTTCACCCCTTTGGACACTCACTAAAACATAATATATTTCATACCTGTGTTGCAGCTAAGGCCAACCGTCCCGAATTGTGCGGGACATCCCGTATTTTGGGTGATTTTGATTTGTCCCGTCAGGGTCAGCTCCATTCCCGATTTTTAATCACAGCTCATCGGCCTTGTTAACTTGTCAATAGTAGGCTACTGTAAACGCACCTGGAACAAAGTGTCCAGTGCCGCCGCTACCACGCGCATCTCGCACTGTGCGCACGGCACCAAGGGACAGAAGGGGCACCACAATTTAGCCAGAGAAGCTTTAGGCCTACTTTCACTCTTCTTAGAGAACGATTACAATGTCAAAATGCAGCAACAGCTTCTTACATAAGGATGATACTTTTTGGGTCCTCAGTCTCCATTATGCAACAGATTTAACTTGAACGTTATGCTACTCGTTTTAATTGGGAACGAGAGGGAGAGAGGGTGGAAGTTTCCAGGTGGCTTGTCATTGTTGGTAATTGATTTCACCTTCAAGTTTTTATTTTTAATATAACTTTTAAAAGGAAATCATGAGAACAACAAAAACAACGCGAGGATATTGTGGAATTATCCGGTTCACACTATGCTACTGACCATTTATAAAATGTGAGGGCACTTTGACATAGGCTGCACACATTTGGACTGTGATAGAATATGAGGAGTGGTCTTTGCCTTTGTGTAATGTAATTGGTGAATCTTGAAGTCTTCAAGTCTTCAATAATCCGTTTCCCTTAAACTAAGCATTTACGTGAAACACATGATAGGCTATGTCAACTGAAATATTTCCACTGGTAGCTAGGTGGCTCATAATTCACTTTTAATTGCAAACATAAAATATCTAGCTAGCATCATTACATGCTTCTATTTCCACAGGAATGAAGGTTACTTAACTTAATATACTTATCTTTGTGCTATAGGACTAAATGTGGCACAAACAATGTTAGAGTTTGTGGAATAGCCATAGGCTATGGAATAGCCATATATTTAAATGGAGCTGGCAAAATATTCTGAATAGCCTACCGTGTAGACAATGCTCTTAAAGTGACAATGCACCATTTGCAACCATCAGTTTAACAGCATAAAATCGGTAGGCTAGTATTTCTTAAGAAATGTATAAAATAAAAACAAAATTACTTTGTCATTATTACCATTTGAATTTCATATATATGGGGGGGGGTGTCCCTCATTTGGGGTCGAGGAAGTTGGCAACCCAACTTGCAGCATGTAGACTAATGTTAGCTGCATTATGTAATGACATGCAATGTCGGAAATGCTAAAGGTTAGCCTGTTGGCTACTTGAAAAGTTTGAGTGTTTAAACTAACATTTACAGTGGTCTATGTGATAGTGTATTGGCCCTGACTAAGTTCGTGTGATGTATAAACCACAATCCTTGTTGATACAAGTACCAATATTCGTCAAGAAAGTTTTTAATCACATTAAGAGTAAAAGACTCCGCCATCTTTGTCAATAATTTTCGCAAAACTAACTTGGCTAACGTTATATTATCACCATTTTTGTTTTATACCTGTAGGCTAAGTTAACCCTTTGTTCACGGCCTGCTTAAACACAGCGCATACGATATTATCAATCACTAATAAGGTCGAGATTTCACTCAAGCCTCTGATGTTCATAACTTAAATAAATGCAAATGGTAGGCCTAGGCTAAACACAACTGTGCTTGACACTAATTATTATCGTTTCCATGCAGTCAAAAACTGAAAAATGGCTTCCCTATGTGAAATGCATATGACCACAGAAGTTTGTTTTCAAAAATCATTAGCCTATTTACAGGCTTAAAACACGTCCAGATAAATCTAAATGTTGAACTTAATTTGTGCAATGATAGCCTATGTTATAATAGGCTACAACATAATATATACGAATTGTTTATACAATATAAACAATTCGCTTGAGTTATAGCTTTAGTCCTATTATTTAGGCCTACTCATCTAGGCTACTAGCAGTGGCGGTGCATAGGGGAGCAAAAAGTGGGTATGCGCTATATGCGGCGCATAGGGGAGCAAAAAGTGGGTATGCGCTATATGCGGCGCATAGGGGAGCAAAAAGTGGGTATGCGCTAGCATAGGGGAGCAAAAAGTGGGTATGCGCTATATGCGGTGCATAGGGGCGCAGCACCGTGGGGGCGCCAAAGCGATGGTAAAAAAATAAATAATAATATATTTGGTGTATTCTATATGTAGCTACTGTACGTTTATAAATCATTTCTGCATTTCCTCAATGTTAAATAACATTTTAGAGGACTAACAGGCTAGAGTAGGCGTCCTATCTCTTAAGATTCCATCATAGAATTTTGACATAAAAAAGGGATATAGTTATCAGTGTGGAGCCCCTTATAATAAAGTTGGTTAAGCTTAATTAATATATTAGTAATATATAACTATCAGTATGGGGGACCCTTATAATAAAGTTGGTTAAGCTTTATTAATATATTAGTAATATATAACTAGTCAGACGGTGAAGGGACTGAGACCAAAACTGGCTTATCACATTTATTCCTTAGGAAAAGTTAAAACAAAACAACAAGTAGTTGAATGGGCTATATTACATGCATCATTCCTATACCATCACTGTCAGCCCTACTAGCAAGGGAGACATGCGACATGGAATGTTCAGGTGCACAGAACGACAGTTAATTAATATTCTGAGACTCACTAAACACTCACAGACGTAGACCATACGGAGGTAATGCATAAACATAATGCTAAACATTCAATTCCTGCTAGACTGAATTGCACTTTCCATGCACACTAAGCTAAACTACACTGAATGCATGGAAAGTTACAAGCGGAGTTTACAGCTAGTCACGTTAGACTCAGTGTGTATGAACTCGTGGTCATAATGAAAACATTAATAAACGTTCTCTAAGTTGCTAGAATTGCACCCAAATCTTAACAATACATGTAAAGTAACATAATACAGGTGGTATATCAAAGTGTTCAACTTAAACAACATTTTACAGTTACAAAATTAAAACAAAGTGGGGAGAGCTTTATACAGTCAACCTACGCAATGC
The DNA here is from genome assembly GCF_046254945.1 of Alosa pseudoharengus. Lineage (NCBI taxonomy): Eukaryota > Metazoa > Chordata > Actinopteri > Clupeiformes > Clupeidae > Alosa > Alosa pseudoharengus. Next base: position 2,297,351 of record NW_027468685.1, read on the forward strand.
AAAGCATTCCGCTTCTGATCAGCTATGGCAACAATACAAGGACAAAACGCAGCAGAGCTGCAGTATACCGTTTCTCCAAAGGGGGCTCCAAAACACCAATCTCAATAAAGCTGCTTAATTACGGCGAAAATCACATACAAACACTAAACTACATTTCTAACTCTGTTACACCCCCCTCCCCTGAATTTCACCAAATTCAAGCAGCAACCAAATAGTACTTCCAAAGGCAAAAAGTACACTACTGTACTTTCAAAGACTAGACAGAGAGTCACCAATTACAGGACAGCCAACCACAAAGGTATCCAATAAGGATGAAGTGGAAGAAGAGGAGCGCAAACTCTCACACAACCAACCACTGGCAGTAGGGTGCCTTATACACCCCACAAGACCATAAAGCCATAAATTCCATAAATTATCCACAAAGCTAATCAGAAAAGCTAGATAAATAATAATATGTCATTAACTTTTATATTAGCATATAGTTTGTAAATAAACATTTAACATTTAAATGATGTAAGAAATAACTGTTAATTAGTGCCAAAAATATATTTAGTTAACTATTAACATATATTAATACAATATTAGTTAATAGATTTGTTAAAACATTAACATACAGATTTTATGCAAACAACTAATATTTAATTAATGATGAAAAAACTATTAACTTGTGCCAAATAGATATTTTAGTAACAATTAACAAATATTAACAAAGGGTTAGGTAATTACTAGTTTGCTATTTATTATGGCACCTTATTATGGAGTGTTACCGTTTTTTCCTACATGGACCATTTTTTGTGTCAAATTGGAGTATTTAATCTAGCCACTCATGTTTAAACATTAGGCAGACCTTTTCTGGGGCATCTGCTCTGCCTTTCTTTTCGCCATGGTAGCCTACTACATAACTGGAGCAGAGCCCGCCTAGAGTAGCCTAAAGGATACTTTGTATGTAAACATTTTAATTTAGGCTACATCCTGCTTGGTTGTCAGACATGTCAGCATTTTAAATGTTTATTACCTAGCCTACATCGGTGTTGATGCTCAGATTTTTAACCCCTGAAAAAAAATCGTTTGTGCGGTCTGAAAAATCTATTGCGCGGCCTGCCACTTGGACTGGTCTGCGTGGCCGCGCTCTGCTGGCCAGGCTGGGTTCCGCAGAGCAGTGTTTGTTGCTGATGACGGCCTTCTCCCAAGATCACAAACAGATTCATGCCTTTGGTCCTCCTTGCTGTGCCTCAGAGATAGGTAATCCCATCCTCATCGCCATTTATGTGGTCAAAATTACTCCAAGACAACTGGTGTGAGACTGCAGCTTTATAACACGATACTGGGAGCATGTTACCCACATGAAATGTCAAAGTAACAAGCCCACATATCTGTGGGTGAAACTAGTTCTTATACCCTTAACACACACACTCAACCAGTGATCATCTAACCAGCTGGTATTTACCAGAGATAAGGATGTTTACAAGAATCCCTCAACCTAAGCCATGTTTATGTTGGTATCCCCCACGTTACATTCCCACAGAGGGGGTTTCAGATGACACAGGCCAGGTTATCATAACAGTCAAAGGATGGTAACCAGATTTCACTGCATATATTTAAGTTATATTAAAACAATGAGAAACCTAACAATTATACCACAGCTGCATTTGATTCATTTGCATAATGATTTCACTACACAAGCAGGCAGGCCATCCAAAAATGTATTGCAGTCCAGTTAGGAAGGAATCATGGCCTGCACAAGCTGTTATGTGGCATATTGTTGGTCTGTCGTATACTGTATCTGCAAACATGATCCCCCAACACCATTACCCCACCTGCATTCACTGACTAGCAACACAAAAGCGTCGTGAAGCTTTGAGGATTGTGCTGGTGGGGATGACTGGAGTGGGAAAGAGCACTACAGGAAACACCATCCTGGGAGAGAAAAAGTTTAAAGCAATGTTCAGCCCCGGCTCTGTGACAAAAGTGTGTCAGAAGGAAAGAGCAGAAGTGAATGGGAGAGATGTGTACGTCATTGATACTCCAGGCCTGTTTGATACAGGTTACAGTAATGAAGAGATCATAAAGGAGATCATAAAGTGCATCTGTTTCTCCTCTCCGGGGCCCCATGTGTTCTTGATTGTTCTCCAGCTGGGTAGATTCACAAAAGAGGAGCAGGAGACAGTGAAGTTGATTGTGGAAACCTTTGGTAAAGAATCAGCCAAGTACACAATGGTGCTGTTCACTTATGGAGATAATCTGGAAACAACCATTGAGGAATTTCTGAGTGGTAATGAAGAACTTACAGAGTTCACCACTAAGTGCTATGGGGGATATCACGTGTTTAGCAACAAGAACTCAAATAATTCCTCTCAGGTCACAGAGCTGCTGCAGAAGATTGATAAGAGGTTGACAGTGAATGGCGGAGGCTACTACACCAATGAGATGTACCAGCAGGCTGAAGCAGAGATTGAGAAAAAGAAGGCACAGATTCTGAAAGAGACAGAAGAGAAGAGAAAGAGAGAACAGGAGGAGCTGGAGAAACAGATTAAGATGTTAACAGAGTTGGAGAGAGAGAAAGAGAGAACAGGAGGAGCTGGAGAAACAGATTAAGATGTTAACAGAGTTGGAGAGAGAGAAAGCTAGAGAAGAGCTTAGAAAGAAACAGGAGGAAGAAGCTAGACGTAAAGCTGAGTCAGATAATGCATTTATAGCTGAATGCGCAAAAAACGGTGCCATTAGAGGTGGTATAACAGGTGTTCTAGGATGTGCAGGTGCAGTCGCGGGGGCATTCGTAGGGGCAGCTGGAGGAGCTGGAGCGGGAGGAGGAGTGGGAGCAGTTGGAGGAGCAGTAGTGAACGACTTAGTTAATTGATTGATCAAAAATATATATATTTCCAACCATTCTTAATCTGCTTCTTCTCTCTACCCAATTATAGTCCTACTGCTTTTATCTTTACGGCATTTATTGACACCACATGTATTCTTACCACATACTAGACTAACATTTCTGTTATATAATGTTTGCCTTTGTGGACATGATGTGTATTTATGCTTCTTTCTGTAATGCCAGGACTTTATGCAAAAAGACAATGTGATGTGTGTTAAATAAAGGGATGATTAATGGATTTAGTTGTATTTTCTTTATAGCATTTGAAGTACTATTTTCACAGACATTTATATATCTGACTCAATCAAAAAACATTTTTATTTGCTGCATCTCTAAAGTAGCCTGGCTAACGTCAGACCTCATCTCATCGAGATGGGGTCTGGGAACTACACGTTAATTTTCTCGTATTTGAGCCAGAGCCATTTATTGGGCGATACGAATGTCTATCAAATGCGTCTATACGTAGCTCATAACCACTTCGGTGTGTAGTCATCGTCTTGCTGTCCCCCCTCCGTTCTGTGATTGGTTCTTTTGTTGAGGTGAAAACAAAGTCCATGGAATCCAGGCTGCCTAGCAGCATGAATAAAATCACAAACAAGGCAGCATGGGAAAACAATGGCTATTTCTAAAGGCAAATTAGCGAAATTTAAAAACTTTAATATGATACCTGCCCCAAATACCTTGATACTGATACTAAAAGGCTACCAGTGTAGGACAAAAACCTTAATATCAGGGAAAGTAAAATAATTATATATATATATATAACAAATATGGACCATTTAAACAATCTGAAAATATTGTGTCAAAGTAAAGTGTGAAAACAAGCCATAGACATGACTTATTGTACCATAGTATGTTCAGAGATATTGAGCTAAATAACAATTTTGGAAAGGGCTTCTAATTAGTTCCTCTCCATGGCTAAGGTATCCTATGAAAACACTGGATGAGGTGGAGGCACAGATCGGACATGATGGATAATGTTGAATCGTTTACAAGATCACTGGCTCCTGGTACATCGTTTACAAGATCACTGGCTCCTGGTACATTGGGTTTTTTTTTTAAATCACTGGTGAGATCTTTCAGGATATGTTTCACATCAGCAGTGGATCCACTGTAACTGTGGTCTGTATTTAACTCCACAGAGAGGCGTGAAGATTTGAGGATTGTGCTGTTGGGGAAGACTGGAGTGGGAAAGAGTGCTGCAGGAAACACCATCCTGGGGAGGAAGGGATCATTTGTATCGCATTTCTCCTCCTCCCCTCTTACAATAGAGTGTAAGGTGGAAATGGTTGAAGTGAATGAGAGAAATGTGTACATTGTTGATACTCCTGATTTGTTTGACACTAGTGCAGAACTGAGCAAAAATAACATTCTAGAGTGCATCTCTATGTCCAGGTCGGGTCCCCATGTGTTCCTGGTTGTTATTGAGCTGGGGAGATTCACACAAGAGGAGCAGGATACAGTGGAATTGATTAAGAAAATCTTTGGTGAAGAATCAGCCAAGTACACAATGGTGCTGTTCACTCATGGAGATAAACTGGAGGGAACAACCATTGAAGAATTTCTGTATCATAATGAAAAACTTAACCAGTTCATCGCTCAGTGCCATAAGAGATATCATGTCTTTAAGAACAGGGACCCAGAGAATTGGTCTCAGGTCACAGAGCTGCTGCAGAAGATTGATGATATGGTAGCACATAATGGAGGAGGATGCTACACCACTGAGATGTACCAGCAGACTAAAGAAGAGATTGAGAATAGAAAGAGAGAAGAGGAGGAGCTGGATCAGCAGGATAAGGACAAGCCAAGTGTGGGGGAAGAGTTCAGAAAAAGGCAGGAGGAAAAACCTAGACAGCAATATATATATACCATAGGTGCCGTAGCAGGTGGTATAACATGTGCTGCAGCAGGTGCTTTTGCGGCAGGGCCAGTAGGTGCAGTCGTGGGAGCAGTTGGAGGAGCAGGAGTGGGAGCAGGAGTGGAAACAGTAAGAGATTACTGGCCTTCCATGTCAGGGGTAGCAGGAGTAATAGCAGGAGTGGGATCAGAAGTAATAGGAGGAGTGGGAGCAGGAGTGGGATCAGAAGTAATAGGAGGAGTAATAGCAGGAGTGGGATCAGAAGTAATAGGAGGAGTGGGAGCAGGAGTGGGATCAGAAGTAATAGGAGGAGTAATAGCAGGAGTGGGATCAGAAGTAATAGGAGGAGTGGGAGCAGGAGTGGGATCAGAAGTAATAGGAGGAGTAATAGCAGGAGTGGGATCAGAAGTAATAGGAGGAGTGGGAGCAGGAGTGGGATCAGAAGTAATAGGAGGAGTGGGAGCAGGAGTGGGATCAGAAGTAATAGGAGGAGTAATAGCAGGAGTGGGATCAGAAGTAATAGGAGGAGTGGGAGCAGGAGTGGGATCAGAAGTAATAGGAGGAGTAATAGCAGGAGTGGGATCAGAAGTAATAGGAGGAGTGGGAGCAGGAGTGGGAGCTGCTTTGAACGGCATACACACTTTCACTTGTGGCACTTCTGAAAGACCGGAAGGGCTGTTGCAAGGGGGGGATGAATCAGGCAGTCGCACAGAGCCTCAAGTCTGATAGGCCTTGCACCTGGCCAATGATGACATTGATCATTTATTCTTTAACCACATTGATCTCAATAAAAAATTCAAGTTTTTGCCTGTGCCTATTTACAAGGGCATTGGTCCCACCTCTTTTGGGGCCTACCATCAAATGTTGGACCTCTATAGAAAGCTGAGTACCTGTAGTTTTCGTAGGAAACAGTCAATTGTGTGGTGTACTCACACAGAGTTACAGAGGCTTGAATCTAGTTTCTAGTTCTTTCTGCCGGATTACAAGCATCTCTTAACTGATCACATTTTCAGCCCTCTAGGTCATTGGTTCCCAAAGACTGGGTCGCGACCCACAGGTGGGTCGCAGGAGATTTTATTTGGGTCGCCAGCATAGTCACAATTTATGTTTTGTAGGCTAATAGCTTATAGCCTACCATTCAGCCAGGGAAGCTAGCACCTTTCTTTTAGGATCTAGTTTGTTTACTACCACTACTACTTAGTGGTGTCATGTTTTTTGTCATAACTCAGGAACAGCTTATGCTGAGAGTGACTCGTAGCATGCCAGAATATCCCCAAACTCTCGGATGCGCATTAAAACTGATCTTTTCTGATCTTCACTGATCCATTGTAGAATGGTTTGAAGGGGCCCAACATAGAAAAGTTTGAGAAGCCATGGCCTAAAACAACAATTTGGGCAGTATTTGGTGGTTGCATGTTAGATCTGAAGTGAATTGGGTGGCGATGGTCTGTCGTTTTTAAAAAGTGGGTCCCCAGAAAAAAAGTTTGGGAAACACTGCTCTAGGTCACTTGATATCCCTTAGAAACACAACTGAGCCCTAGCACCAGGTCTTGTGAAGCTGTGTGCAAAAGTAGATCAATATAAAATAAAAATATGAGTGCTTTAGACCAGTATTTGCCAAGGTATGCTTATGCGTTTTGTAAAATGCCTATGGAAACTCCCCATAGGACTTTTTGTTATCCAAAATGCATACTGACAATCAAATGCTTACTGCACATGAACCCCTTTGTGTAGAAGCATAATCCTGGTCTCATATGAAAGGTAACACTTTGAGGTTTCTTGTGGACTATTTATATTGTATGTCAGGTGTTCTGATATAGACTAACTTCACAAAATATGGAATAATTACAAAAAAGTCTCTATTTTTGCATTTACTTTGTTGGTTCAATGAGTGTGTATAAGATAGACTATACATCTGTACAACTAATATTGGATAATACAACATGAAGATTCAATTTCTATGGATTCTTGTGAATATTTCAGTACCCAATATGTTGCATCTACTTATTGTGCTGCAGCTACACTGCAGCCAGAAGTCAGGGTAGCACCAAAAGCGGAGGAGGGGGAGGGGGGCATTTTGGATCAAATTTAATTGAGACATAATTGGATTAATCTGAGAATGTAAAGCACTATACAGATTGTACATGAAAAAAGTTGACATTTTTGGATTCCCAAGAGTCAAAGCTTTGAAATGGTGTATAACATTACTATGCTACATAGCAATACAATTGATTTAGAATATTGGGGGGAGGGGGGTAACTGTCCCGCCGGCGGGACACTGTTAATGAAGCCTGGTAAGCTAAACGGTTAATGTGGCTTAATGTCCTAAAACAACGATTAGTGATCACCAAATCTCATTTTGTTCCTCATAATAACTAAGAACCTTCAAAAAATCTAGCGTGAAGTCATATTATGAACTTCAGGCTACCTGACATGACAGTATGTTTCTTCAATCTCTTATTGGTATGTATGGGTATTGTTGCAATGCCTCATATATGTTGTTACCCACACCAATACAATAAAAAGTGAGTACTAAAAAAAAAACTATTTGCGCACCTCCAAAAAAAAAACTATTTGCGCACCTCGATCCATGTCCTTGGAGAGACTATTATGAATTGAAAAAGACGTTACCTGAAAGCTGGCCAACAATGATTTCATTGCTGAGTTTGCAGCAAAGAAAGCAAAAAACTTTTTTTTCTGAGTCAGGAGTCAATGTAATTTATTTGTTACTGACCAGTTTCCGTAGTGCATATCTTATCAATAGTTTGAATGTTCATACTCAATTAATTTTTGCCTGTTGAAGTGTTCGCCTTATCCATAAGCCCTATGATAAACGGCTTACGGATAAATATTTATGTGACTCAGCTAATATTATAAGCTATACAATTTCCTCTTAAAGACAAGCTGGTGTAGCCTATTAGCCCTGTTAGCACACCTGTCAAGCTCACACTGAAACCCCCCCCCCCACCCCCGGCGCGACAACCCTGTGGGCCATTAGAAGTTTAGAAATTGTTGTTGTTGTTGTTAATTATCAATCATAAAATCCCTTTAAATATTGAGAAACATATATGATTAAATTCCCTTTCTAATGTCAGTCAATTAAAGCCAACCAATCACAGTACCACTTACATATGTTGTCTGTAACCTATAATGAATGATAACATGTTTTAGTCTTATGTGTAGGCCCTAATTAATGCTTAGTCTATATGTAGCTCAGTCATTCAACCATGCCATATCTTGATGCTCAGGATGCTTATAACCTATAATCTAACAAAAGCTGTTTTTCTTAGTGTTGAGACAGTCTGAGACAAACATAGCCTATTTTCCTCTGTGTTTGTGTCGATATTTTGTAATGGTGTTATGAATTAAGTGAGCAGCCACCAACCTTCTTCACAACAGTGTCACAAGCCTGAATGATTTCGAACAAAGTGGTTCAAAAGTAGGCTAACAACTGAGAAGGAGCTTTGATGGCAATTTAAAAATCATATGATTAACGCAATGGCAAGCCCAGAAAGACCGTCTTAAAAATGCAAACAGTCATAATCCAAATCCATGGCCGCTTCCAACAAATTGTTAGATAGGAGAGTGTTTGATTATGTGACTGAAAAACGTAATAACGGAATACTCATCAGCTGTATGACGGCTCTAGTAGGTAAAAGGTGAAGATCACCAAAGAGCTGAACATACAAATTCAAAGCCTTAATGATGCGGCGCAATGGAATGTCACTGCATCGGAGAAGTCGTGCCCATCAGACTTCGAGGAGAAGCTACCTGTCTTTTCAGCGGTCGGCTATGTGATAAATTTAATGCTGATCAAACGCCAGGTTTTTTTGCGATGCCAACATCTGTCAGTGTTGTTGAAACTGCTTGTTTCAAGACTACAGTTAGACGTGTAGGCCTAGGCTATTGTTAATTTATTGGAAGTTATTGAGGCTATGGTTCTTATCAAGATCCGTGCATTAAGGCTACTGTCTATGACCAGGCCACGCTAAGTAGCAATAACCATAATAACCATAGTAATTAAAAGCCACTGATCTCTACAGCATGTATTGACACAACATGTACCATTAGCACATACTAGACTAATGACTCTGTTATACCACATGTGTTGTCTTTAGCTCATATCACTACATTACATACAATACATTGGTGTGTGTTTGTGCCTTTCTGTTATGCTAGCAGTTTATGTAAAAAGACAATATGATGTGTCAAATAAAGGGATGATTATGTAACCCATTAATGTCAGTGGATTATTGGAACAGTGGATTATTTCCTTTATAGCAGAGATTGAACTAGAGAAGAGGAGATCAAAAGACAGTAAGAGAGAGGAGAGCTAAAGAGACAACTTGAAGAAAAGTTGGAGGGAGATGTAAAAAACTGCAAGTTTACAGAGCATTTATCACCCCACATTGATATGAATGTGGGTTGAACATAGCAGGTGCTGTACTAGTAGGTGTGACAGCAGCTTTGCTTGTGTCCATTTAACTGTGGCACTGGAGTGAAAGAGCAGAAATTACCAAATGCACCATACTGTGGGTCTCCTGGTCTAGTTCCTCTATATATAGCATTTTTTGACACCACATATATTCTTACATTCTTACACATATTAGTAACTCTGTTATACCATATGTTTTGTCATTAGCTCATATCATATATGTTATTGCCCATGGTGTGTATATGTGCCTCTTTCTATTATGCTAGCAGTTGCGTGCAAAAAGACAATATGATATGTGTTAAATAAAGGGATGATTATGTAACCAATAGCACTTGTAGCAGAGATTGAATGAGAGAAGTGGAGGATCAAGAGACATGAAGAGAATATTGAAGAAGAAAACATCTAAATAAAAGGGAAGTGTAGAAAAAACAGAGTAAATATTAAACTACAAGCTTACAGAACATTTAAACACGTAAAGTTTTGATATGAATGTGGGTTGAATAGCAGGCACTGCACTAGGTGCAGCAGCAGGTTTGCTTGTCTCCATGGGAGCAGCTGGAGTGACAGGAGCTGGAGAAGCAAGTACCAAATGCACCATACGGTGGGTCTCCTGGTCTAGTTCCTCTATATAGTAGTACCACACCATACCATGGGTCTTCATGCCGCTAAATTAACCATACTGTGGGTCTCAGGCAGTAGGAGAAAGAGGGAGTGGAGAGGGTAGTGTTTTGGTGATAGGAAATGATCTTTGTGAATAATAGAGTAAGTAGAGTAAAGTGGAGTAGTCTTGTTTACAAAATGTACTGGGACGAACGGTTTTCTTCCACTTAGGGGAGACTGACATTGCAATTTTAGTCTTCGTAGACATTAGCCCCAATGAGTTCTTTAGTCTACGTAGACAGACATTAGCCCCAATGAGGTTCTTTAGTCTACGTAGACAGACATTTTGGGGCAGCCGTGGCCTACTGGTTAGCACTTCGGACCTGTAACCGGAGGTTTGCCGGTTCGAACCCCGACCAGTAGGCATGGCTGAAGTGCCCTTGAGCAAGGCACCTAACCCCTCACTGCTCCCCGAGCGCCGCTGTTGATGCAGGCAGCTCACTGCTCCGGGATTAGTGTGTGCTTCACCTCAATGTGTGTACACTGTGTGCAGTATGTGTTTCACTAATTCACGGATTGGGATAAATGCAGAGACCAAATTTCCCTCGCAGGATCAAAAGAGTATATATACTCATACTTATATACTTATATAGGGATCAAAAGAGTATATATACTCATACTTATATACTTATATAGGGATCAAAAGAGTATATATACTCATACTTATATACTTATATAGGGATCAAAAGAGTATATATACTCATACTTATATACTTATATAGGGATCAAAAGAGTATATATACTCCGGTGTTGTGCGGCCCGCCTCCCAATTTTCAAAACCCAATGTGGCCCTTGAGCCAAAAAGTTTGCCCTCATAGACAGACATCTTCTTCTTTATCTTTACCTTTATTTATTCAGGGGGGTCAGTTGAGAGCAAGCTTTCTTTTCCAATGACGCCCTGATTACATACACAACACAATATATAAGACATTATCCCCAATGTGGTGGTTTAGTCTCTATAGACAGAAATTAGCCCCAATGAGATCGTTTAGTCTCAGTAGACAGACATTAGCGCCAATGAGGTGATTTAGTCTCCTCATAAATGGACATTAGCCCCAATAAGGTGGTTTAGTCTCAATATATATGTCTGCCGTTCCTGAGGATTTATATCCAGCGAAGGACTACAGTGGGCATTACTTCAAATTGGCCGGCTTCACGCGTGATTCGCACGTGACCTCATGAGACTTTAATTTGTATTTCCCCAGTGACGCTGCAACGACGCTGCAACAACCCAAATAACCACCAGGTGGCTCTTGTGAGCAGGGTGTCTCGTAAAAAGAAATGGAGCCGTGTCCTTCCCAATAGAGCTACAGTATCCGTCCATGAGTAGGCCTACTAGAAGCCATTGTTATAATTTAATTTAAGCTATTTGGCTATGGCATAAGGCTTGGCTACGCATTAAGGCTTAACGTTCAATGAAGGAATGAAGCGGCTATTGGTTCGCAAAATAAACAAAATGTGGTTGACCTGGAAATTTCAACATGGTGATCAAAACGTTTTGGATTTCATGTTGACCGCGAATTCAGAGCATTAAGTTACGTTGTGTCAGTTAGCTAGCCTAGTCTAACCAAATCTGTTTTGTCTTGTGACAAAGTCTCCTGGTTCAATTGTTTCCAGTTTCATAGAAACTAGGGTGTTAACATTTGCAGTAGTCTACTACAAAATCCAACCTAATAGCATTAGGCCTAGGCATTGCGTTGATGTTTCTCCATTTCTTGTTCTCTTCACCTATCAGGCAGCCAGTGACGTTGGAAGTGGGGGTGCGGCCACCTCCGAAGCGCACTAAGACATTTTCCTTGTAGACATACCCATGGTTACACTAGACAGGCAATTGTGCTCTGTTCCCAGAGCATGCTTTCTCTGTCTATGATCTGCAGGCTTATAGGGCCTCCTCGATGAGGAGATTGCTAGTCCGCGGATAATATGCGGCAATTGAATGGTAGCCTATATGGAACCGCGGACCGAAAGAAAAATAAACTAAACATTTTCCTGATTAGAAAATATTTCTTAATTTAGTGTTCTCAAATGAAGAGACATGCAATTAGGGGGTAGTGGTGTCAGCGCTCATCCAATCTGCGCGTCTGCTGCACAAGTAAAAGTGAACCACTGGAGATGGCGTGTGTAAGCAACAAACAATGTTATTTAAAACAATGAATGAAGCGGGTCTTGCTGTCCCCCCAATTAGGCTTGGCAAAAAAATTGCCAATACCACTTTCAGACAAGTGACGGCACCTCTTCAGCAGATTTTGTTAGTTTATTTGGAGCTCCTTAAAATAGGCCGAATGTTTTTCATAAGGGTAGGTTTTCAGAACAGACAAGTCACATACAATCCATAATTTTCATAATTAGAGCTGCAGCAGATGTCACGCAGCTCAGAATTGATCATTACATCCCCCCATCTTGCCTGTTCATAATTCTGAGAAATTCTTGAATTGTGTGCATGTGTGCGTGTACATGTTTATGTTTATGTGTGTGTGTGTGTGTGTGTGTGTGTGCGTGCTTGTGTGTTTGCCTGCGTATGTGTGTTTGTGCATGTGCATGCATGCGTACATATGTCTACTGTGTGAGTATGTGTCATACGTATGATTACTGTGAATGTATGTGTGTGCGTGTGTATCTGTTCATGCACATGTGTGCACATGGAATGGGTTAACATGATCCCTGGAGGCAAACATACGGAAAAAAATTGGTCATCCTAGGCCCTACAGTTCTCAAGATATTCACAGAAAACTGTGTCTGCCCTACCCTCCTTTCGGGGGGTCCAGTCCAGTGGGGGGGCTACAGATCAAAACGACAAACGATGGTTCCATGCTATCCATGTGGGGTTACATGCCCACCAAGTTTCGTGTACCCCAGTCTTTCAGTGTCCCGGGAATCCTTGACGGAAATTTGGACATGCGAAAAAGAAAAAAAGAAAAAAATCTGACTAAACCTATATGACCGCCGCTTCGCTGCGCTGTCCTTAGATGGCAAGAAAAAATTTCACGTTATCGGCCTATTAACTGACCGCCCGATTCACGTTGGCTGGGGGGCAGGGGGGGCCAATCAGACATTTGTGCCCAGGGGTCTATGAATTGTTAATCCGGCCCTGCCCCCAACAAATCACACCTTTCCACCTCAGGGGCTGTATTCACAAAGAATTTTAAGGGTAAAAGTAGCTCCTAACTGGCGAATTTAGGAGCAACTCCTAAAAATAATGGGCGTGTCACTCCTAACTTTAGGACTCCTATTTTTTTCACTAAAAGTAATTCACAAAGCATTTCAGACCTAAAAGTAGCACTTAAGTCTGGGACAGCTTAACTCACAAACCGCTTTTTGTGGCATTTTGTCGCGATGTTTTGAAATCGTATGCGGCTACAGGAGCTTGCAATCGCAAGGAAACAATTTTGCATTGTAGGCATAACTAACTGATGCAATAACGCCACCAACAACAACCAAAACTAGGATACTCAGGGCCAGATGTACGTACATTTGCGAACGTAACGTTATCAGCGCCATGGACTGCGAACGCTGACAGACCCAAGTTTCCGTCGTATTTATCAATCGTTCAATCCTTGGTGTAAACTGCGCCTTTCTCTGCCTCTCTCTGCCCATAAACGCAATTTACGAACGTCCACAACTGAATGGCAGAGCCTACAAGCGCAGTTGAATGAAGTTAACAGATGACAACATTAAAAAGAATCAAACGTTTAGCGATCATGAAATAATACCATAGATGATAAGATGTCAACGAGCAGGGAGATAATGAAGATCAGTAGTTCTACTCAAACTACTTGTGAACGTAGGCTATGGAAGATTGGTCAAATCTAGCAAGTAGGAAAGTTTAAGTGAATGACGTGAAAGTGAAAGTAAGACATTCGAAAGGCCAACGAAAGTTAATGTTGCTTTTGATAGTAGCCTACAAAGACTTGCAAAACTGGTGCTCTAAATAGCGATTCTGTTGTCTTTGAAAGGTTCTCTTATTGAAGCATTGAACTTCAATTTGGATTAACACCTGCTTTTACAAGGCGCAAGTATTTAGGCGCAGAATAGACGTGCGCTTTCAGGAGCAGTCTTTGTACATACCGCGGAATACATAATTAGGCGCTCTTTACTCTTCCCCTCCCATCTTTTTACGCTAAACTCCCATTTTCCCTAGCCTGGGTGCCATTCCGAACTTAGTCCCGCCCACAACGTTTGAGGTCGGGAAGTTCGGTCTGGCATTGATCAATAGTGGCGCGAGTATGCTCGCCCAAATACTGGCGGGCCAATCAAATTGTCAGGGCGGGCTTTATACGATGATGGACAGATGCTCAACAGTAACGTAATCCACCACGTCACCAAAGAGCGCTTGGGTTGAATTCGTTTACAACAACGATGGCTGCCGCTGGAGAATTGAGATGTGTAGATTCTGCTATCAGGTCTGTTCTAGAAGATATCGACAGCGAATTAATTTTAAAAGAGGAACAGAGTAACGGGATCAAGGCATTTGTTGATAAGAAAGATGTTTTTTGCCGAAGCAACTGAAATGGGCATCACGGCGATGCAACTCGGCGTGCACGACGAGGTGGATATAGCCAGCGGTCGTTGCCAGATCCTTTTTTGAAGCCCGGAATCCTGGCTGCTGAACAACAAGTGGAGGGACATGCTAGGCTCCGATGTTTTTAAGCCAACGCAATGGGTATCGTCGTGGACGAAGTTCATCTAACTTACAAATGGTAAGAGAGTCTAACTGTCTGACTTAGTAAATAACTCCCAATGTCGTGATATGAATCCCATGTTGTAAACATAGTAGCCTAGGTATCGTTGTACGTTCGCTAACTCAGACTTGGTACAATCATAACGTTAGTGTGATTGTAGCGAACTAGCTGTTAAAACATTCTAATGTAGGTTACTGTTTTATTTCTATCAGTGGTCAGGCTGCAAAAGGGCAGAAGGGCATTTGGGTGTTGCTTTATGTACTCAAGCACCATATCCATATTGGTAGGCTAGTCACTGTACCCCTTATAAGTGATGTATTCTTTTTAGATGTCAGTACAGTCATTAAAAAGTACTAAATGATACTACTCATAATTTCTTATTTTTACTGTTACTTATTGGTTGCTTTTTGTACTGCTATATATTCCAGGTACACCTGTGCTGACATTGACCGCTTCTGCTGATCGGGAATCCAGAGCCAGGGTTATGAAACAGCTTCAGATGGACAATCCAATAAATTTGGCCCTGAGCCCAAACAGAACAAACATCAGAGTGGGTCTGATTAAAGTACCTGGCCATACACTGGAGTGCCTACACTGGATTGTGAGGGATGTTAGTACAAAGCTTGACCCAGCAGTTAAGACGGTACTTTAATGGAGTCACTAGTTGTCTGCGGAAAGCTTTGTACTGCCATTTTGAGGAACACACCACATCTGTTGATCTAGGACATCTGTGCTGCACTCACTGCCATTCTGTTTGTTCTTGTGAACCTGAAGGTTGTGGGGAGCTAATCCCCAAATATGAACACTTTCAAGGGGAGGTTTCATCACACCACAAACACAGAATAGTCACACCTAAGGGCACACTTTTGATCAGGGAACTGTTACAAACTTACAGGAGTAGTTTACTTCAGGACCATAAAAACATACCACTTTACACAGTCGACACAGCCTGCACTGGTTTTGGAGATGAACTCATTGATCAGTTTTAGAACAGTGCACACAGATATTTGACCTGGACTTCATTATCCATAATCTCCCTACATACAAGCTGGAACATGCAAAAGAGATACTATGAATTATGCATGAGGTTTTTGATGACATCGAACAGAGTCGAACTAATTTGTTTGATGACTGTTGTTCAGGATGACCGTGTTCAGGTTGACATGGATTACACTGGTTACTTTGATGACGAGGATGAGGATGATAAGATACAATCATCCCCAAGTAACTTGGAATCAGGCTTGTCAATGTTGAAGATCTCAGGCTAGCTTCAAATTCAGGCTCAAATGTGTAGCTTCAGGGTCCTGTTGTTGTGCAAATGCCTTTTTTTTTTTACCTCTGTTACATTAATATTTTTGAATAAAATTAAAATGGTTTATACTTCTCTACTGGTTGGTGATGTTTCTGCATTTAAAGACAAACAATAAGACATGTCAATAAAGATTTTTAATATCTACACATAATAGGTAATGTTTGAAGATATACGCTGAACTTTGAACATACAACCAATAAGAAAACACAAAAATGTTTTCAAGAATGTGGATACTACTAAACTATTATGTGAAAACAATTATTTACATTGTCATTTACGAAAACAATATTTACAAATTACCATCACCATTTACATTTCACATTTACTTAATTATTTAAATAGGCACATTTTGCCAGTCCATTATTTTCTCCTGGTAATTCAGCTTTGCCAAAAAGTTTCTATTGAAATTCGGGAATGCATGAGACTGCCTGCCTGGGTGATTTTTGCTGGGAAAGTTGTGAAAACGTTTACCAGTGTTAAAACGTCCTGTTCTCGGGCCACATGATGAATGCCAGCCGGCCTTGTCAGCTCCAGCTCTGTGTCCGTTTTGTCCATTAGCTCTTTGACGATGCCAATGGACCTACTGATTCTGGCTGCTGACATTTCTGACATGTTTGGTCCCAATCCTCTCATAAATGATTTGAGTAAATTGTTTAGGTGTTCCAGGTGGAGGTCAAGTGGATGGAAAATGGGTGACAACCTGAAATATAAGTGAACACATCAGTGTGAAGAATTACAGTATAGCCTAATAAGTATAACGTGCATTGACAATACATTGGAAAATACAGACTGTTAAATATGGTGACACCAGATGCAATTGCTGAGCAGGTCAGAGAAACACTGCCCACCCCCCACAGAGGTGCAGAGCACAGAGTGGGGGTTGGATAACATGCTAGTCCATTACAAAATGAAGTTTCTACATATTGACAAAGTGACAGAGGCCAACTTACACATCAGGTACAAGTTTATCCTGGTAACATTTGCTCACACTACACTGAAATTCGGGCTGGCTTCCAGAATACTAGGCATGTCAAAATATGACTAGATGATTTAATCATAGATAGATTTCACGGAAATGAGGAGTGTGGGAATGCACAGTGTTTATCACATTGGACAATAATCACGACTCACTATTAACTCATGTGAAACGTGGCAATCGAGGTTATTCTCATAGTCATATCATAAGAAGTAGAAATGTATTAACAAGCTTACCTCTGTAATGCTTCTTCGCGTTTTTGTACCGGTTGGAGTTGACGGATTGGGGCAGAACGTCTTCAGAGTCCGGGGCGTCTCTGATGCCTCAGATGAACACGGTTCTTCAGGCTGGTCTCCTTCGTCTTCTGTCCATTTTTTAAACACGGGCATGTCGCGTTCCAACCGTGTTATAAAGTTCTGACAGGACCGACAAATGCGATGCGATTTGTTTGCAGTGTTGTGGAGTTGTAATCCTAAACGGATAACTTGATCGTATATGCATTCACCTTTACTGTTTCTCTCAAAAATGAGGTTCGTGTGTTGAAGAACTCCGTGTATCCTTACATTATTTTTACAACACCTGCGAAAATCGCTCACATTTTCTTCTTCTAGCGTGCAGTTGAGTTCTGTTGACATCAACTATGCGTCGCTTAACATACGTCACACACTCCGTTGCTCTGATTGGTTGTAGGTCTATCCAATTGAGTGCAGAGGCATTTTTTTTCCTGGTTCGTTTGAAACACGCCCCATAATCACAGCTCTATGGAGCAGTATCAGACTCAAATTCTGACTAGAATTGAGTATGACTACGTCAGGCTACATTTTCCCCTGGATCCTCCCATGAATGCATATGCATGACATGACAATCGCAATCTGCCACTTTCAGCTCCGCGACAGGCAGTTTGCGCTTTCACATCATTTCGGCCTGTTTGTACATACCTCGCAATGATTTTACACGCACGTTGCAAAACAAATACGCCTGAAGTGGGCGCAAAAGCGTTAGTACATCTGGCCCTCATTGTCAACATGTAAATTAAATGTAACGTTTCATTGTGAATCAAATTAAAATGTTCTCCTCTTTGCAAACGTAGGCAGAGGCATAGGCTATGGTGACAGATTAATTTAATAATGTTACAAAGATACTGCATCAATCCGTATGTTTCATTAGGCTACTAGGCTATTTGTTTTGCCTTACTCTTGATTCATTTAGGCTAGGCCTTTTTATTATGACCGCCGCGCAGCGAAGCGGCGGTCATATAGGTTTAGTCAGATTTTTTTTTTTTCTTTTTTTTTTTTTTCTTTTTCGCATGTCCAAATTTCTGTCAATGATTCCCGGGACACTGAAAGACCGGGGTAGACGAAACTTGGTGGGCATGTAACCCCATATGGATAGCATGGAACCATCGTTTTTCGTTTTGATCTGTAGCCCCCCCGCTGGACTGCACCCCCCGAAAGGAGGGTAGGGCAGACACAGTTTTCTGTGAATATCTCGAGAACCGTAAGGTTTAGGAAGACCATTTTTTTTTTGTATGTTGATCTCAAGGGGCCATGTCAACCCATTCCATATCCACTCATTTCATGTATAGCGCCACCTAGTTAAACACAAAAAAGTAAAAATGAGGTGTTGTAATCGCAGGTATCTGTGACCTAACATAGTCAAAACTGCACGAAATTGGAAGTGTAGGATAATTATGACACCCTCTGAATGCACGCCAAGTTTCGTGGAATTCCGTTCATGGGGGGCCACACAATAAATTAATTTATGTTACTATACACCAACTGGCCTGTAGGTGGCCGGAGACAGTTTTCTGTGAATATCTCGAGAACCGTAGGGCCTAGGAGGTCCACCTTTTTTTTGTATGTTGATCTCAAGGGGCCATGTCAACCCATCCCATTACCACTTATTTCATGTATAGCGCCACCTAGTTAAAAATTAAAAAGCAAAAAATTAGGTGTTTTCATCACAATATCTCTGGCTGACATGGTCAAAACTGCACGAAATTGAAAGTGTAGGATCATTATGACACCCTCCGAATGCATGCCAAGTTTTGTGTACTTTCGTTCATGGGGGGCCTTACAATAAAACAATTTATGTGTACATTCAGTGACGTACACCAACAAGGATTCCCGGGACACTGAAAGACCTGGGTACACAAAACTTGGTGGGCATGTACCCCCACATGGATAGCATGGAACTGTCATTTTTCGTTTTGATCTGTAGCCCCCCCGCTGGACTGGACCCCCCGAAAGGAGGGTAGGCCAGACACAGTTCTCTGTGAATATCTTGAGAACTGTAGGGCCTAGGATGACCATTTTTTCCGTATATTTGCCTCCAGGGGTCATGTTAACCCAGTTCATGTGCACACATGTGCACAAACAGATACACACACACACACATTCACAGTAATCATGACACATACTCACACAGTAGACATATGTACGCTTCCATGCACAGGCACATACGCAGGCACGCACACACACACACACACACACACACACACACACACACACACACACACACACACACACACACTCACACACACACACACACCCACACACATAACATAAACATAACACAAACAATCAAGAATTTCTCATAATTATGAACAGGCAAGATGGAGGTGGGGTTGTATAAAATGAATTTTACATGTGAAATCTATGAACTAATCATGTTTTGGTACTTGTTGTCTAGCAGATACCAGTGAGAATTGAGTGTGGATAATGCAATTTAGTGAGACAGTTAGACATTAAATGAATGATTTGCAAACCCGGACAGCAAAAGCTTGTGAAAATCGATGTTAATTGTTGGTCAGATATTGATCAGTTTCCGTCAGACACCCAAAATTCCACATCGATGGCATGAGTGGTGGTTGGTCTCTCAAAGTAGAGCGTCGAAAAGGTTCTATCTTGGAAGGGTTATCATGGTTAAGATGGGCTAAAAGACTGTAGACTGACGGAAATAGGCTACAAAACATCAAGTCATATTCATCATGCACAAGCCAACTAAGCTATATATACAACCTATACGATAGGCTACTGGAAGACATTAAAGATAATTAGTTAATGTAGCTATACTGTTCCAAAATGTAGGCTACCAGCAATGTAGGTAGGTAGTATTAAGGTAGTATAGCCTACAGGAATAAAATATTTCCAGCATCAGCCCTATTTATTTCGTGTTGTTTCAGTTGTCCTACAGTGATTAATGTCTACGACAATCGAGGTAATTTAGTCAGTTGAGCATTTTATAGTTTAAATGTAGCCTATTGAATAATTTGAAATGATACTTTGAATTCAAGCAGAAACTCTTCTTTAATAATTGCTTGTATAACCTACTTGAATATGGAGAGTATGTGCTCCATGGCTACCTCTGATCATTCAGAGTGATAGCCAATGAGGCCTACATCACTTTCAGTGCTCCATGACAGTTGGAAATATATGCATATTTAAGGTCAGGCCTAATGCAAAGCTTTTGTATTTAATTAGGCGTGCCCGATCGATTTGAGGGCCGCTCGGGCCAAATATGCCAGGGCCGATTTTTGGTCCCAGTCCGCCCCTGGTGCAAACCACAGGGCTTTGTTTTGGGCAAGCCTGCATTCGAGGCAGGCCTTTATTTCATAAGGCTTCTGTTGAAGAATTTTATATAAAGCCTGCGCTAACAGTTGTCCTCCTGCCCCCGCTACCACAGCTGTGTGAGTGCGTCCCTGGATAGTGTGGCATGCTCACGCATTATGTCTCCTTCTTGCAAACTTGACTATAGTGAACCCATTAATGAAAGCAAAGCAACCATTTACGTCTTCATCAAATAACAACTTGCCAGATATGCCTTCATGGACAATAACGTAGACGTATTTTTTCGTTTTGTGTAGCGGCACCGGAATCAAAAGCAGATTTCGAGCCTAAATCGAGGTCATTTTTAATTATGCATGATTTATTTTGTTATTGAATTCATAGGCTGGGATTCCTCTCGGCAACAATGTTTATGTTTAAAGGTAGCCTCCTGCTTTTTCAGAAGGGACGACAGGCAGGCTACTGACAGAGCGACGTACAGTGGCAGAGCGACGCACAGTGGCTGAAAGTGGTACTAAAGCTTCACGCAGCTTCACGTCACGTAATGCGCGAATGAAGCGGCCATTTCAAAGTAATGCCCACTGTACATGTCATGCTGCCAGTTACAAAACACTTTTGAAAGGACTCTTTGTTTATTTTTTTATTTAATCCAGCATTATCACTAACACATTTATATAAAACAATGTTAACGTCATAGGGACTGTTACACACTCTGACAGGCTAAACCAACGGTGTGAGAATGTATTCAAATATATAATTTTTATTTCAAACAGTTATTATAAATTTAGTTTGCACATAAAACACTTGAAACTTTTACAAGTTTAGACAAAAATACAAATCGTCAGCTGGTGCCAGCAGTTATTATTGTTAAACAGTTAATATGTCAGACTGTGACTACAAAATATATATGGTGAGTGTGTGCATATATATATATATAGCATAAACAGCTGTGTCATATCTACGGTTGTTCTTTATGTCACTACATTTACACACGAGGACTGCTGAGCGCTCAGTCCTTGGTCACTTCACAGTGTTTCAAAGCTCTTAAGGCATCTTTAGCAAAACAAGGTTCCCCACGGGAGTGCGCCGGAACATCTAGAACTCTACAACAGGCT
Source organism: Alosa pseudoharengus (assembly GCF_046254945.1). Classification (NCBI taxonomy): domain Eukaryota; kingdom Metazoa; phylum Chordata; class Actinopteri; order Clupeiformes; family Clupeidae; genus Alosa; species Alosa pseudoharengus. The sequence continues at coordinate 2,318,824 of NW_027468685.1, forward strand.
ACGTATGGGGGGGGGGGTGCCTGAACATCTAGAAATCTATACAACAGGCTCCGTGGGGGAGCCTGAACATCTAGAAATCTATACAACAGGCTACATTTCGTTTCTCTTAGTATTTACAGCTTCACACAGAACAGCAGAATGATACTGATTTGGTGATAACGTGTAGCACTGCGCAGCATCACTATATTGATTTGGTGATAACGTGTACCAGTGCGCAGCATCATTATATTGATTTGGTGATAACGTGTAGCAGTGCGCAGCCTACTGTGCTGAAGGCTTGTATGTCCTCTAAGGTCAACTGAAGAAAGGACACAGCGCTTGTGTTTGGTGCTACTGCAAGTACTACTCAGCTGGTGTGTGTGTGAGATTGGGAGGTCATGCCGTGTCTGTCTCCTAATGTGAGAAGAGTAGGTTAGTGGGCACACAGGCCCGTAGGTTAAGTGGATCTAAGGAGTTTTCAGTGGAGATTGCTGAGGCCATTGGAGGGTTAGTCAGCGGTGGTCTCTGTGCTTGGCCCAGAGTCTCTTGCCAAAGGGCTGGGTAAAGACTAACGCCCTCCTCCCCCAGGGAGTGTCTCACATCATCAGTCGCCATCGGAGACGTCCGTTACGTCTTCACACACGCCTTCTTGCAGAGATCCTCGGACTCGAAGCGGTTCCTGTTGCCCTGGCAACCGCCATACCAGAACTGGGCACAGGAGTTTGCTTCCGGGTCGTAGTACCACCTGACCTCGTACTGCCGGCACGGCCCGGGGTCCAGATCCTGACCACAGCCGACCTCTGCACAGGAACAAACAGGAGTGTTACCGCAGGTGTGTTACCGCAGGTGTGCTATTACAGGTGTGTTACTGCAGGTGTGTTACCGCAGGTGTGCTATTACAGGTGTGCTATTACAGGTGTGCTATTACAGGTGTGTTACTGCAGGTGTGCTATTACAGGTGTACTACTGCCACAGGTGTGCTATTACAGGTGTGTTACCGCAGGTGTGTTACCACAGGTATGCTATTACAGGTGTGTTACTGCAGGTGTGTTACTGCAGGTGTGTTACCACAGGTATGCTACTACAGGTGTGCTACTACAGGTGTGTTATTACAGGTGTGTTACTAAGACTTCAAGTGTTATGACAAGTGTGTTATATTGATTAGAGCAGGGATTGTGTCTGATGTAGTGATTGTGTCCTGTGAGTATGTGTGTTGTGTTTGTTGCAGGGATTGTGTCCTGTTGTAAATGTGTGTGTGTGTGTGTGTGATGAATGAGAGCTACTGGTAGGAAGAGCACCTACCCTGCACAAATTCATCAGTGTGTGTGAGTGTGTGTGTGTGTGTGATGCAGTGATTGTGTCCTGTGAGTGTGTGTGTGTGTGTGTGTGTGTGTGTGATGAATGAGAGCTACTGGTGGGCAGAGCACCTACCCTGCACAAACCCATCAGTGTGTGTGTGTGTGTGTGTGTGTGTGCGTGTGTGTGTGTGATGGATGAGATCTACTGGTAGCAAGAGCACCTACCCTGCACAAACCCATCAGTGTGTGTGTGTGTGTGTGTGTGTGTTGTGTGTGCGTGTGTGTGTGTGTGTGTGTGTGTGTGTGTGTGATGGATGAGAGTTACTGGTGTGCAGAGCACCTACCCTGCACAAATCCATCAGCCGGTGGGGGTGGAGGGGGCTGGGTGGGCACAGGGGGGGTTGCCAGGTTTGAGTGCCAGTTTGTGGGCGTCTGGGGGCCCACCATTGCGATGACCTCGGACATGACCCTGACCCCAGGCGACTCCACGGTGAACTCGGGCAGCGGGTCGAACGGCTCCTCGTACAGGGAGGTGGAGTGGCCGATCTCGATCTCGTTCTCATCTAGCGAGTTGCCGTCGGCGTCGTCGGGGAATGGCGGTGCGCGGTCAGGGAACGGAGGACGCTCTGGCTCCAATGGAGGCATGATTGGCTGAGAGGAGCAGAGACACAATAAGGCTGTGCACGATTGGCTTAGACCAGCAGAGACACAACAAGGCTGTGCACGATTGGACAGATGCTGATCAGAGTCATAATAAGGCTGCTTGTGATTGGACAGATGCTGATCAGAGTCACAATAAGGTTTCTTATGATTGGACAGATGCTGATCAGACACAATGATACTATGGAGCATTAGACAAGTGTTAATCAGGATCTCATGCAATTATGCTGCTCTGAACAGAGACACAATAAAGTGTTGTGGACACCGGCGACGACATTGATCAGAGTCACAATAAGGCTGCGTATGATTGGACAGGTGCTGATCAGAGTCACAATAAGGCTGCGTATGATTGGACAGCTGCTGATCAGGGTCACAATAAGGCTGTGTATGATTGGACAGGTGCTGATCAGAGTCACAATAAGGCTGCGTATGATTGGACAGGTGCTGATCAGAGTCACAATAAGGCTGCGTATGATTGGACAGCTGCTGATCAGGGTCACAATAAGGCTGTGTATGATTGGACAGGTGCTGATCAGAGTCACAATAAGGCTGCGTATGATTGGACAGGTGGTGATCAGAGTCACAATAAGGCTGCGTATGATTGGACAGGTGCTGATCAGAGTCACAATAAGGCTGCGTATGATTGGACAGGTGGTGATCAGTCACAATGAGACTACAAGGGATTGGACTAATCAGGATCTCTAGCAATGCTGCTTATGATTGAACAGGTGCTGATCTGAAAATAAATTGGACATTCAGGTAGAAGAGATTGATTCTCTTTTAAGCAATTTCAAGCTGCTACAACTACATCTACATTTACATCTACTTTTACATTAAAGTACTACTCACATAGAATAGAATAACAGCTGACTCAGTTGACCAACTAAACTAGCAGCAACAAAAGAGTGCGGCTGGCTCACCTGCTTGTCAGGGCGGTACACCTCACTTTCGGGTCTGTAGGGATCGGGTCGATATAAGTCATTGTCAGGCCGATAGGGGACATTGCCAGGTCTGTAGAGGTCATTGTCAGGACGATAGGGGTCACTGTCGTAGGTGGGTTTGTCCGTTTTGCCTGGTGAGGGGCTGTGGCCGTTGGGGAATACGAAGTTCGGGATGGGTCTGAAGAGAGAGCCGTCATCGTGCTCACAGATCCGGCTCAGAAGCTTACTCTCCAAAGCTACCACAAGAAGAGACAGCATAGATAGTCCTTAGCATTGCAGCTAGCACAGCTGCTAGCACAGGAAGCGACAGCACAGATAACCTTTAGCATTTCAGCTAGCACAGGAAGAGATAGCCCTTAGCATTGCAGCTAGCACAGCTGCTAGCACAGGAAGCGACAGCACAGATAACCTTTAGCATTTCAGCTAGCACAGGAAAAGACAGCACAGATAGCCCTTAGCATTGCAGCTAGCACAGGAAGAGACAGCACAGATAACCCTTAGCATTGCAGCTAGCACAGGAAAAGACAGCACAGATTAGCATTGCAGCTAGCACAAGGTTTAACATTAGAGCTATATAATAATAGTGCTAAGTGGTAAAGAGCTAAAGCACACACATACATACACACGCACACACACACACACACACACACACAAATAAGAGTGAGGGTGTAGCCAATCAGAGAGTGCTGTTAACTCACTGGGGAGGGTCATGAAGTCGTCAATGAGGTAGACATGTTCGTGGTCGGGGTCAGAGGCCATGGTGTTCATCTCGCTGGCGAAGTCGGCGTAGAGCGGGTCATTCTTCCTCACCACGCCGATGACGAACACCTCCACGCCGGCGGCATGTGCCTGCGCCGCAGCGTCCTCCAGCTTCACGTCGTCACGGCGATCGGCCTGGCCGTCGGTCAGCACCAGCACCACCTTGCGCACGTTCGGCCGCGCCACCTGGAAGAGCTCGGTGGCAGTACGGAGGGCGCTGCCCGTGAACGTGCCCTCGCCAAGGTAGGGCATCTTCCTGACGGCCGCCTTCACGTCGTCCTGGCGACCCAGGTTCTGCTGCAGGCTGACCACGACGAGGTCCACGTGGCTGTACAGCACCACGCCGACACGCGTCGCCTCGCGGCTCACCGCCGCACGGTCGATCAGCGCGTTCACAAAGTCCTTCACCACCTCGAAGTTCTCGGGGCCCACGCTCTCCGAGCTGTCAATCACAAACACCAGCTCCAGTGGGCTGTCACGGCAACGGATACCGCAGCCTAGGCAACAGAGGACATGGCAGGTAAACTACAGAAAAGGTTAACGTTCTCTATTTTAATAGTGATTGTTTACAAATGACTCACTTTATGACAGCTCACACCACCTGAGCATTCGGCATCTTTTTGTAATGGTTGGAATTTAATATTTGTTCTTTTTTTTCAATTTGTTGTGCATGTGTGGGTGTGGGTGTGGGTGTGCATTTATGTGTGTGTGGGTGTGGGTGTGCATTTATGTGTGTGTGTGTGTGTGTGTCTGTGAGAGTATGTGTGTGTGTGTATGTACAATATGTCTGTGTGTGTGTATATGTACTGTATGTGTGTGTGTGTTTGTTTATTTGCTGTTTGTTTATTTGTGTGTATGTGTTTGTTTATTTGTGTGTGTGTGTGTGTATATGTACTGTATGTGTGTGTGTGTGTATGTGGTGTGTGTATATGTACTGTATGTGTGTGTTTGTTTATTTATTTGTGTGTGTGTGTGCATATTTGTGTGTGTGTGTATGTGTGTGTGTGTGTGTGTGTTTGTTTATTTGTGTGCGTGCGTGCATGCGTGCGTGCGTGTGTGTGTTTGTGTGTGTACCTACCACATATTTCCCGTATGATCCGGATCACCTCCTCTCTCTGGAACAGAGTGTGTGTTGTGATTAGTCAGATCTACGCTGATGCGGTAAAAGCCGTTAAGGTGTTGAGATCAGAGTGAAACTTTCTGTCATGGTGAATTGTACTCACTGATAATCCAGCCTCCCCTCTCTCTCCTGGTAATCCCTACAACAAAAGTGAACATCAGATTAGATTAAATTATATTTTACATTCCATAAGGACTGGTTGTCATAAGAATATATTCAATGACAATAGCGTACTACCTACTGATCTATTCAGTACATCCGATAAATCAGACTCAAATTCAGACAGTGTGTGTGTGTGTGTGTGTGTGTGATGTGACGTCCTACCACTGGTCCTGTTTGTCCCGGCTGTGTGTGTGCGTGTGTGTGTGTGTGTGTGTGTGTGTGTGTGTGTGTGATGTGACGTCCTACCACTGGTCCTGTTTGTCCCGGCTGTGTGTGTGTGTGTGTGTGTGTGTGTGTGTGTGTGACGTCCTACCACTGGTCCTGTTTGTCCCGGCTGTGTGTGCGTGTGTGTGTGTGTGTGATGCGACGTCCTACCACTGGTCCTGTTTGTCCCGGCTGCGTGTGTGTGTGTGTGTGTGTGTGTGTGTGTGTGTGATGTGACGTCCTACCACTGGTCCTGTTTGTCCCGGCTGTCCGAATTCCCCTCGGTCTCCTTTCCTCCCACGCTCACCTGGGTTACCTCTGTCGCCCTGACAACACAACACCAGCAGCCAATCAGAATCAGTTGTGGGCACCGCAAATTACAGTAGAGGGCGGAGAAAAGGCTCTGATCACTGGATGAGCCACAGGGATGATGAATAGCACATATAATAAAGAAGCACTGTGTGCACTTTCTACACTTTCTGCAGTTTGGGGATGCCACTGATTACACTGGGTTTGCAAATGTCTGTATATTAGGCTGGCAGTGCGCTGTCTCCTCTGTTATTTTCTGCTTGCCCTTATAATATGTAGTCACAGCCTCTGTACATCTGCATTGAATCATTTCATATGAAGATGTTAAACTCCTAGTGCTATAGGTAGGGAATTTCCACCTTTGTGGACAAAAAACTTCACCAACAGAACAGCCTTGGAGAGCATTTCACTGGGGTTATCAAGCAGGCATGTCTGTTAATGGATCATAGATGTCTGTTAATGGATCATAGTCTGTTAATGGATCATAGATGCATTTTTTAGTTTCCAGAACCTTCTCTCCGGGGTGTCCATCTCCTGGGGGTCCCCGTGGTCCTGGTTGGCCCTGAAACCCTGGTTCACCCTGGAAGTTACACACGCGCACACACACACACACACACACACACAGAGAGAGGAATACACACACATAGCATTTATTTGAGTTCATAGAGTCAGAACAAATCCAGAACAAATGAATAATCAGACTCAAACACACTGTGTGTGTGTGTGTATGTGTGTGTGTGTGTGTCCTCACCTTGGGCCCCTGAATACCCTCTCCTGGTAGTCCTGGCTCACCTGAAGGCCCTGGCTGGCCTACCGCCCCCTGTAGGACATCAGGATCATTACCACCACATCACTGAGCAGGAGCAGACAGACAGGGCTAACTCTACCTCAGTCATCCTGTAAAACTAGCTAAAGGGCTAACCTAACCTCAGTGATCCTGTAAAACTAGCTGGGCTAACTCTACCTCAGGCATCCTGTAGAACTCAGTCATCCTGTAGAACTAGCTAAAGGGCTAACACTACCTCAGTCATCCTGTAAAACTAGCTAAAGGGCTAACTCAACCTCAGTGATCCTGTAAAACTAGCTGGGCTAACTCTACCTCAGGCATCCTGTAGAACTCAGTCATCCTGTAGAACTAGCTAAAGGGCTAACTCTACCTCAGTCATTCTGTAGAACTAGCTAAAGGGCTAACACGACCTCAGTCATCCTGTAAAACTAGCTACAGGGCTAACTCTACCTCAGTCATCCTGTAGAACTAGCTAAAGGGCTAACTCTACCTCTACTCAACACCTCCTCAGTGGTCGTCTGCAGGAGTAACACCTCCTCAGGGGGAGGAAGTAGGGTGTGCTGGAGTGAGCGCTCACCTTTTCTCCCATCAGACCGATCCCAGGAGGCCCAGAGGGGCCAGGAGAGCCGTGCGATCCTCGATCACCCTGAAAGGATTGAGAACGAGGTGGGGAGTGTGATTTAATTTGTCTGAAGTTGTGTATTATTTATCAGTACACATGCATAGCTGTTATATGCCTTCATCCTACTCTACATGTTTAATCTGAAGTTGTATCATGGCTAGATCCTACAGTAAGTGTTAATCTGAGGTTGTTCAGAAAGGCAGCCATGTTGTCTCTGGAGAGGAGTTAAGATGGCCGCCATGTTGTCTCTAGGGAGGAGTTAAAATGGCCGCCATGTTGTCTCTGGAGAGGAGTTAAGATGGCCGCCATGTTGTCTCTGGAGAGGAGTTAAGATGGCCGCCATGTTGTCTCTGGCAACAATTTAAAAGTTAAAATGGCCGCCTCACCTTTGGCCCGGGGACTCCCTTCCCCTCTGGTCCCATCTCTCCTGGCTGGCCAGACAGACCTGGGGGGCCCTGGGAGGAGAATTCAGCACGTCATTATTTTACTGACTTTACAATACAGTGCTGTATATACATGCACACACACACACACACACACACACACACACACACACACACACACACACACCTGAGGCCCTGGATATCCCTCTCCCTTTAGTCCAGGTGATCCCATTGGTCCAGGAGTTCCTCTGTCACCCTGTAAACGAGTACATGTTAGAACACACACACACACACACACACACACACACACACACTTGCTGGTGGAGGGAAAGTGGACATAGGAATAAGGGCTCCATGGCTGTGAATATGGAGAATGCTTGGTGACTATGGCAACTGCCCCCCCCCCCACACACACACACCTTTGGTCCTGGGATCCCCACACACACACACACACCTTTGGTCCTGGGATCCCCCCCCCCCCCACACACACACACCTTTGGTCCTGGGATCCCCACACACACACACACACACACACACCTTTGGTCCTGGGATCCCCACACACACACACACACACACACACCTTTGGTCCTGGGATCCCCACACACACACACACACACCTTTGGTCCTGGGATCCCCCCACATACATACACACACACACACACACACACCTTTGGTCCTGGGATCCCCACACACACACACACACACCTTTGGTCCTGGGATCCCCCCCCCCCACACACACACACACCTTTGGTCCTGGGACCCCCCCCCCCCCCCACACACACACACACACACCTTTGGTCCTGGGATCCCCACACACACACACACACACACACCTTTGGTCCTGGGATCCCCCCCCCCACACAAACACACACCTTTGGTCCTGGCAGGGTTTCCGTTGTCCGGTAATTACCGGACATTGGCCGGAAAAAAAATGAAATGTCCGACAAAATTAAATCTCTCCGGTCAAATTGTCCGATTGAAATTGGCTAATAATCCCGTCCCCTAACGCAATCTGAATTTGAGAATAAGCCTTAATATGTAGGCCTAAGCCTATATTATACGTCCTCTGGCTATGTTTTTAAATGAACAGGCTCTACCGTTTGAAAGTTATTAAACAACACGCATAACCTATGCTGCATTTCAAATAGGAAGTGCACGCTTAAAACATCCATGTTAAAAAACGAACAAATGAGAGGCGGTTCAAACATGGCCAGGCCCAGGCAGACTAGCCTTAAACGTTTTTTCAGAGGCCATATGCGATGGATGATGATAAATTGGTAAGGTCTGAAGCCTCAGATGTCCGGTCAACTCCACCACCACCAGATAAAAAGCAGAAGTGTCGGGCGTATCTGTCGGAATCAGTGACATTGGAAGTGGAGTTGCGGGGGGTGCGGCCGCTCCAAGACACTGTCATTCTCCGTGTACATTGGACATGCAAAGTGTTCTTTACCCAAAGCATACAGTAGGTTTAGGCGTTCTCTGTCTATGATCTGCAGGGTTAGGGCCTCCTCGACGAGGCGATTACTGGTCCGCGGATAATTTCTGGCACAATTAAATAATTGAACCGCGGCCGAAAGAAAAATAAACTAAACATTTCCCAGAATAGGAAACATTTCTTAATTTATTGATATCAAATAAAGAGGCATAGCATTAGGGGTAGTGGTGTGAGCGCTCATTCTTGTGCACATCTGTGCAAGTTAAACAGTCACCACTGAGATAACGTGGGTAGCAGCAACAAACAACGTAGCCTTTTTAAAACAACGAACGAAGCAGACTCTTGCTGTCCATGAAAAGATACTGGCTAGATCTTGTTAGGCATGTTTAAGTTAGTCTAATGAACATGTTGCTTTCTATACAGATTATGTAATTCTTCAAGCTACATAGCCTGTCTCCAGTTTTCCTCAGTTTGACTAATTAAGAGGGGATAATAGGATATTTGACCGGCATATCATCAAAATGTCCGGAAAACGAAACCTCTGCCGGTCACTTTGACCGGCACCATTTTTTTCTAGCGGAAACTCTGGGTCCTGGGATCCCCACACACACACACACCTTTGGTCCTGGGATCCCCCCACATACATACACACACACACACACACACACCTTTGGTCCTGGGATCCCCACACACACACACACACACCTTTGGTCCTGGGATCCCCCCCCCACACACACACACCTTTGGTCCTGGGATCCCCACACACACACACACACACACACACCTTTGGTCCTGGGATCCCCACTCCCTGCTCTCCTACAGGCCCGGGGGCACCTGCTGGACCTGTGTCACCCTGAGATAAAAAAAAAAACCATGACAAGATCAACACACACACACACACACACACATTATGTGATCAACATTGCACACACACATATGTGATAAGATCATCACACACACACATGGTGTGATCCATAGAGGTGGAGCTGTGTGTCATAGTCACCTTAGGTCCAGGTAAGCCTCTCCCAGGTGGTCCTGGAACGCCAATCATGCCCATGGAGCCTGGCTCCCCCTGGATGAAGCACACACACACAGACACACGCACACACACACACACACACACACACACAGAGACAGGGGAGTGAGTGTATCTGAACCATTATTGTGGTACTCCAGTGCTTTAAAGCCATAGCCTGCCCATAAACTCCAGCAGCATTCCAGCTCATCGGAAATCTATAAACACCTGAGACTGACCACCTGAGACTGACCACGGCATTAACCCTGACATTCTCCTTTTGGAATGCCATGTGCTCATGTAGGTGTGATGTTTAGAGCAGGTGTAGGTGTGATGTTTAGGGCAGGTGTAGGTGTGGAGCAAGTGTGGTGAGGACAGGTGTGGTTGTGAGGACAGACAGGTGTGGTGGTGAGCATAGGCGTGCATACATAGACACTAGCTAAAGCACTTGGAAGTTTTCCCTTTATCAACGAAAATGCCCTTTTTTTAAATTATTAATATTATTAAGATTTTACTGAGGTCGG
>NW_027468685.1:2346521-2349021 GCF_046254945.1 Alosa pseudoharengus
TCAGAACGCTATAAAGTTGAATTAAAAAGTCATGCTATTTAATTGTGTATTTCAGGTAATATCAATCAAAATGCCATTGTGTTGTTTTGATTGAGTGGTGATAAATTAAATAACAATACTCAATTACAGCTCTACTATATTTAAAAACAAAATGTAATAAATTATTTGTGAAAATTCATTAAAATGGTGGATATAGCATTTTAGAACCAAACTTTTCATATATATATATATATAGCATGCTGGAGCAGTAGTACCTCGAGGCCATCCATGCCTGGACGACCGTTGATTCCTGCTTCCCCCTGGAGGTGTAGATGAGATGGAAGAACATATCACATGGGAGAATAGTTAACATGGGAGAATAGTTAACAAGGCTGAATAGTTGAGATGGGAGGACAGTTAACCCTTAGAACCCTAAGCTGTTTTTAGGGCATTTTCACTACCTTTATTCATAAGGATTTATTCTGGTCATTGTAAGTGCCACACACATATATTATATATTGTTTTTTTCAGGAGAGTTTAGGCTATTCAGATCTGCCATCATTTCATGTATTAATACTAGCATTGATTTTATTTTGATTTTTAAAGAATTAAAATATAAAAAGTGTATTATAAAAATTCTTATATTTCGACATGTATCTCACCACAGCAAGCTCACAGCTCTACATGCATTTCATGTGTGTGTAGGGCAGACTGTCCTGAATCGGGCAATATAATTGCCATGTTGGAGGGATACTCTGGGGCTGAGCAATTTACAGAAATATTTGCTGTGTGATTTACGGAAATAAATGCCATTTTTTATTTAGTGATGAAAAATGACCTTTCTGTGCTCCATATCTGTGACACGAACTGATCTGACCTGACTTGACCCGAGGTTGCGTGTTAGCCTGCGTGCCTGTGTGTATGCAGTCGTAATAATTCTCAACTCTTTACTGCATTGCCATGAACAAAGTAAAGGCAAAAAAGGTGTTTATTTATTGAACAAATTGGGATGCAATGTGAGCCTTGAATTGGATGCCATGCAGGAATTTGCTAGGATCTCAAAACCGGAATATGAACATGCTTTGCCATAGAGAAACACATGATAGCATTGGATTATAAACATGCTTTGCCACAAGAACAGACAAAAATGTGGGGTAAGTCCAGCTATATGAAGTTATTATTTTGCTGTCACTTCGTCTGTTTTATAACCCAGAAGGATGTACTTGGTATCAAATGATAGCTCTGAGTCTCCTCTTTCATCTGACATGCGTGGCATATCTATGCGATCACGGGTCCGCAAGTAATTCAAACGAGAGTAATGAGTGTGCAGCGTTGGTTTGTGTACATGACGTTATTATTTTGCAGTCACTTCGTCTGGTTTTATAAGCCAGAAGGATCGATAAACATGGTACCAATGGATAGCCCTGTGCTCCCTCTTTCATCTGATATGCTTGCCATATCGATGCGATCACGGGTTCGCGAGTAATTCAAACTAGAGTAATGTGTGTGCAGGTGAATGCAGAGAAGTATAGACTGTAAATATGATGCAATTTGATTTAATTTCATGATTTTTTTTAATTTTCATACTTGATCGTACAGACAAGTGTGTAGTCTCGTTGGAAAGCCCCACTTCTGCTCTGTCGTGCAATAAAGGTTTCATCTCGCTGCGATGAACCGTTCCGGAGCAATGTAACAGAGAAGAAAGGGTGTGTTTTTTGACGCACTTTGCGTCAATCGGGTTCTAAGGGTTAACATGGCTGAATAGTTGAATACTGTATGTGATGGTAATGAACAGTATAACATGGGTAAAGACTCGTAGTCTGTGTAATGTAGTGAACATTATTACACAGCTCTTCATAATGCTGCAGAATGCTCCTTTCACTTGAATGGGTCTTCCCAATGTTCGGTGGTCTGCTAATTCTCGATAACAGACCGTTGCTAAGTATAACAGACCGCTGTCAAGGAAAATGGGCTTTGTGCTTCTAATTTCCGTCTTTCATATCACTACGCAAGGACTGGAACTTCATTCAAAAGTGAAAGCAGACGGTTGATCAGCTGTGTTCTAAAGAATGTTTGATTCAAGTTCAGCGAACTATCAGCAAAAGCCACGATGAAAAGGTAACAAATAGGCTGTAGCCTAGGCTATGTAGGCTAAAGAGTCATATCGTGGGGAGTTTCTTGTTTCGTTTTGGCAAGTAGCCGTGTAATAAGCGGGATAATGTATAGAACGCCGGTCATTATCGGGAAATAGGTCCCTTCAGGGCGGGACCTATTTCCCGATAATGACCGGCGTTCTATACACTATCCCTTACGTATAACATGGGTAAAGACTTGTAGACTGTAATGTAATGAACAGTATAACATGGGTAAAGACTCGTAGACTGTAATGTAATGAACAGTATAAGATGGGTAAAGACTCGTAGACTGTAATGTAATGAACAGTATAAGATGGGTAGACTCGTAGACTGTAATGTAATGAACAGTATAAGATGGGTAAAGACTCGTAGACTGTGTATAGTGT
>NW_027468685.1:2354021-2361521 GCF_046254945.1 Alosa pseudoharengus
CACATAAAATGCAAAATGCCGCAAATCTCCAGCAAAATGACACACAACATTCAAAATGTCAAAAACACATGTTTAATGCAAAAATTCGCCTCACATTACAAACACTTTTGTCATAATATGACATTTTGGATACATCATGTACACACTGTTGCTCAAAACCTAAAGCTCTTCTGTCTTAGGCTTTCTATATGTATTTACATACAAGAGTGAAAGTTACGGTATCAACAAAGAGAAGTTGAAATACACAGTAAAAATGCAAGCAATATTGAAACCAAAAATAGTGATTTTTCCCAAATAATTTGCTGTTGTGAATACAGTATTTTACAGCAAAGAAGAATACAGTGACCACCAGATGTAGTTTTGAAAACACTGATTTAGTTTTTTTCTAAAGACAAGTGTGTGTGTGTGTGTGTGTGTGTTGGGGGGGGGGGGGGTCGTGTACAGTATCAGTATGTATTCATAGGCCTATAGACCCTTTCAACTGCAGAAACAAACAATTCTAAGCGTTCCTAAGGCATTTCTGGAGGCACAGAAAAATTTATTGAGCTACAGTAATGGTACTGTAACATGGGGACAAACAAAAGAGTAAAAAAAAGAGTAAAAAGACAAATTTTACATAAAATCAACTTTTTGTAGAACATTACTGTAAGCTAAAGTCCGATTACTGTAATTTTCAAAGTATCTGCATTGGTTCTGAATATTTCAACCGGAAATCCTCTAGGAGCAGATTGAAAGGGTATATACCTATATAGAGAGTATATCTATTCATAGACCTATACTAAGGCAATGATTGGATGGTGTTCAGTAAAGTAAAGAGTGTTTGCACATGTGAAGAGAAAGAGTGAAGCACTGGTGATTTAGTGTGGCATTTTGATGGGTTGTGTTTGAAGAACGAAATCAAGTTACTTCCTGTTAGATTTTTGTGTGTTAGGTAGAAAATTGTGTGTGGTGTTTTGCAAAATGGGTTTTAGTCAATTGAAAACTGAGTCAAACACTGAGAATTAGTGAATGGTTTTGCATATTTGGTGTGGGGTTATGATGTTTGGAAGACATGTTTAGAAAATTGTGTGACAAGCAAAGATTTAGTGTGTAAGCAGTTGAAAAAAACTGTATTCTTCTTTGCTTTTTTTCTTGTTTGCTGTAAAATACTGTATTCACAACGGCAAATTATTTGGGAAAAATCACTATTTTTGGTTTCAATATTGCTTGCATTTTTACTGTGTATTTCAACTTCTCTTTGTTGATACCGTAACTTTCACTCTTGTATGGAAATACATATAGAAAGCCTAAGACAGAAGAGCTTTAGGTTTTGAGCAACAGTGTGTACATGATGTATCCAAAATGTCATATTATGACAAAAGTGTTTGTAATGTGAGGCGAATGTTTGCTTTAAACATGTGTTTTTGACATTTTGAATGTTTTGTGTCATTTTGCTGGAGATTTGGGGCATTTTGCATTTTGTGTGAGCAGTTGTGGGTTTTGTGTGTGGAGTTTTGAAAAATAGACACAGAGTTTTGAAAATGTGTGTAAACAATTGTAAAAAACTGTAACCGCATGCTGTGAAGTTACATGCAGGTCTATTTTACGGAGGAAACCCATGCTAAAACAAAACACTGTAGTCACGAATTTGATCCTGTTGGTATGAATATATGTTGTAGTATGTGATTCCTACAGTGTAAAAAAAATCTATCTATCTTCTATCTTAGAAACATTGTAAAATTATTGAAATAGATTAAGAAAACCACCGCTAATGGTGATTTCAATGGTTAGATTGATTTGTTTAGATCCAGTGAAATTGCTGCCTTGGCAACGCTACGTCATGGCTTCGATACTCTATTGTGAGCAGCTCTTGGTAATTGACAGTTGAATGTTCTGTTCATTATTCTGCTTTCAGGTATCCTGGCAACGCCGTTCTGTGTTTCTCTCTTGCTAGGCTGTCTGAAACAAAGTTTGCAGCTGGTACATCGTAGTCTGGGTTTCCCCATGCTGCCTTACACACGCAATTTTATTCACGCTGCTAGACAGCCGGCATTCCATGGACTTCGTTTTCACCTTTACGAAGAAACCAATCACAGAACGGAGGGGGGACAGCAAGACGATGAAGACACACCGAAGCGGTTATGAGCTACGTACAGACGCATTTGATAGACATTCATAGCGCCCAATAAACGGCTCTGGGCATTCGTAAACCACGTTTCAATTACGAGAAAATGTACATGTAGTTCTCAGACCCCATCTCAATGAGATGAGGTTTGGCGTTAGCCAGGCTAGGTACCTTGAAGCCTGCTAAGGCAAGTGACACGTTAGACAGCTGCCTTCTGTTTAGGAAACACCCACTTACCACTCCATCTGACTCCAGCCCCTATGCTGTTTTCTGCTAATGACACGGCATTTAAAGATTTCAAAACCAGCCGTAAAATTCATTTGATTGTAATTATTTATTGTAAAACACATTTGATTGAGGAGGTGAGGAGAGATGTACTTACTCCGCTGTTAATAAAGGAACTCTGTGGAAGAGAACACACACACACACACACACACACACACACAATGGTCAACATGACATTCTCAACATGAACAGCTACAGTGAGGTATATACAGGATGGCTACACACACACACTTACTCACACACACTCACACACACACTCACTCACACACACACACACTCACACACACACTCACTCACACACACACACACTCACTCACTCACAAATACACTTACTCACACACACACACTCACTCACCCACACACACACTCACACACACACACACTCACTCACACACACACTCACTCACTCACACTCTCACTCACTCACACATACACACACACACACACACACACACACACACACACACACTCATACTCACCCACTAACACACACTCACTCTCTTACTCCCGCCATCAGTGCATGTGTGTATGTGTGTGTGTGTGTATGTGTGTGTGTGTGTGTGTGTGTGTGTGTGTGTGTGTGTGTGTGCCTGCCTCACCAGTTCTCTGTAGAGTTTGTCGTCCAGCTGTGGGTCAGTGAGGCTGAACACGTGCTGCTGTGCTGGCGCCGTGGCGATGGACCGGAGCCTGGTGCTGCCAATCATGTCCTTGGCCTGCCCTGATAGGCCGACGGCGAACACGCGGATGTTGCGGTTCTTGGCGTCGGCGGCGGCCGAGACCGCGCTCGGGCTGCGCGGATGGTCCACGCCGTCGGTCATCAACAGCGCCACCCGGAGGCTACCGCTGGCCGTCTCGCGCTCGAACATCTGCGTGGCGTTGGACAGCGCGTAGGCGGAGTAGGTGCCGTGCCCGATGTGGGCCATGCCAGCCACGCGGCTCTGGAACACGTCCAGGTCCTGCCAGTCGCGGAAGTTGTGCTCCACGGACACAGAGCTGCTGTACTGGAGCAGCGCGAGCCGGACGCGAACACGCCAGCCGGACACCTGCAGCTGCGTCAGCCGCGTGCTGAACCGCAGCACGAAGTCCCGCTGACGCTCGAACAGCTGCAGCTTGGCCTTCTCCGAGCTGTCCACCAGGAACGCCAGCTCCACTGGACACACCAGCGCTGGGGATTATACGTACAGAGTTATGGATTATATACGTACAGAGTTATGGATTATATACGTACAGAGTTATGGATTATACGTACACAGAGTTATGGATTATACGTACACAGAGTTTTATACGTACACAGAGTTATGAGTTCTGGATTATACGTACACAGAGTTTTGGATTATATGTACACAGAGTTATGGATTATACGCATACAGAGTTATGGATTATACGTATACAGAGTTATGGATTATACGTACAGAGTTATGGATTATATACGTACACAGAGTTATGGATTATACGTACACAGAGTTATGGATTATACGTACAGAGTTATGGATTATATACGTACACAGAGTTATGGATTATACGTACAGGGTTATGGATTATACGTACACAGAGTTATGGATTATACGTATACAGAGTTATGGATTATACGTACAGAGTTATGGATTATACGTACACAGAGTTTTATACGTACACAGAGTTATGAGTTATGGATTATACGTACACAGAGTAATGAGTTCTGGATTATACGTACACAGAGTTGTGGATTATACGTACACAGAGTTATGGATTATACGCATACAGAGTTATGGATTATACGTACACAGAGTAATGAGTTCTGGATTATACGTACACAGAGTTGTGGATTATACGTACACAGAGTTATGGATTATACGCATACAGAGTAATGGATTATATACGTACACAGAGTAATGAGTTCTGGATTATACGTACACAGAGTTATGGATTATATACGTACACAGAGTTATGGATTATACGCATACAGAGTTATACAGTTATAGGTATGTGTGTGTATGTGTGAGTGTGTGTGTGTGTGTGTGTGTGTGTGTGTGTGTGAGTGTGTGTGTGTGTGTGTGTGTGTGGGTGTGAGTGTGTGTGTGTGGGTGTGAGTGTGTGTGTGTGTGTGTGTGTATTACTTTTTCCATTCTCTCTGATGATGAGGTTCTGTGCTCTCTCCTTCTCCTTCTTCCTGCGTTTGCCTTGAGCCTCAGTGGAGTCTGAGAACATCAGTAGACCCACACACACCAGTACCAATGTCCACCGCATGCTGCACCTGTACACACACACACACACACGCACGCACACACACACACACACACACACACACACACACACACACACACACACACACACATGGAGAAAGGGAGTTAGACAGACCAGCACCACTGACCACCGCATACTGCACCAGTACTCACACACACACACACACACACACACACACACACACACACACACATGGACCTGTACACACACATGTACACACACACACACACACAAACACACACACACACACATGAACCTCTACACACACACACACACACACACACACACACACACACACACACACACACACACACATGGACCTGTACACACACCTGTACACACACACACATACACATTGACCTGTACACACACACACACACACACACACACACACACACACACACACACACATGGACCTGTACACACAACTGTACACACACACACACACACACACACACACACATGGAGAGATGCTGTTAGACACACCAGCACCACATCACCACTACCCCAATCTACACAATTAACCCCCCCCCACACACACACACACACACACACACACACGCACACCCACACACACACACACACGCGCACACACACACACACACACACACACACGCGCACACAGACACACACACACACATACACAAAGACAGGTTACAAGCAAACATACCAATTTTACCAATTTACCAATTATGGATCCCTGGCTGTCCCCAGTTATTCATAGACCACACCCTGACACACTAGCGCCTGGCGCAGGTCAACGCAGATAACAACACAGGAGGGCGCTATCATCATCTTACAGAGTGAAACTGTCTGAACAAGTTCAAAATTAGTAGTTGATAAGTGATAGAAATATTTAGATTATTTTTGATATTTAATGGGATATGAACGGTTTAATTGCACAAGCACTACTTAACATACACACATTGACTCATTGACATTGACAAGATTGGTTAACAAATTAATAACATTAAATCGGATTTGATTTTGTGAGATCAATAAAGTAGGCGTATTGCCATTCCCCCTTATGTTCCCTTAGCATCTCTACCACGTTTACTAGACTGATAGTTTATAGTAGCCTACTATAACTGTTATATTATGTCTAACAACGCATTCTACAATCAGAAGTTATGTTTTCCCCATGGCAACAAATTGATAGACAATTTGGTCCAAGGATAACTTGTTGTAATCGTGAAGCCAAACCTATAATTAAATTGCGACCACAAATGTAACATGCAGGCTAATTGTTTGACCCGTGAAAGGCCAAATAAATTATTATTTATTAAAAATGTCACTGACCTGTTCTATGACACCTCGCCTTATTTCTAGTTTCAGTGCTGTCCGTGTGTGTGAAAGTCCGCTCATTTGGGTGCAGTAGGCTGTTGTAATCCAGCGCGGGATGACCGCTTGACCAGGCACAGTCAGAGAGGCTAGTGGCCAGCACTTCATTCATCGCCACATGTAGCCTACGAGGCTGTCCCCGGCCCCCTGAATATGTATGAAGGGGACGGTTCCGTCACACACACACACACGCACACACCCACACAGCATCAGCCGCCGGGTATTTAAGATGTCCACAGCCCTCTCTTTGTGCGGGCGCGCGTCTCAGCATGTGTAGGCTATGTGTGTGTGTGCCCGGGTTTGTGTGTGTGTGTTTGAATCGCTTTAACTGACTTTAGCAGTTCTACATATGGGCAGCGCAATGAAATTGTCTGTAGCCTAATAGCCTATTCAACTAGTTAGGTCCTTAAGAGAGAAATCGCGTTCTAAGGAGAGGATACTACATGGCGTTCCCAGCAGAGAGATTACACTTTGAGTGATGATCGTTGTGCGGAAGGCAATCTGGGTGAGATAGATAACTGTCAGCCTAGAGGCAGGTTAAAACTTGTGAGAGATCTGTGCGTGTGTGTGTGTGTGTGTCCCTGAGCGAGACCTACCAGCTGATCTTCCCTGGAAGTAGGCTACCGGTAATTGCACCATTAAACCACCTATAAACACGGTAAACTGCGAATAACGAAATGGACAATATTGACGCTACTCACAGTCCTGAGGGGAATAACCCAATATTGATCTTAAGTTATGGAACAGTGGGCCTTCCACGGCACACTTACCCCCCTCCCCCACCTCCCCCCAACATTCTAAATCAATTTTATTGACCATATTGTTATGTAGCATTAGCATAGTCATATTATACACCATTTGAAAGCTTGGACTTTTCATATATGACAACCTTTTTCATGTACAATTTGTATGGTGCTTTACATTGTAAGATGAAATTAATTATGCCTCACCTAAATTTGATTTAAAAAATATCCCCCTCCCCTCCGCTTTTGGTGCTTCCCTACTTTCTAGCTGCAGTGCAATAAGTAGATGCCACATATTGGGTCTTGACATATTCACAGGAATCCCTAGAAATGGAATATTCATGTTGTTTTATCCAATATTAGTTGTGCAGATGTATAGTCCATCTTATACACACCCATTGAAGCAACAAAGAAAATGCAAAAAAAAGAGATTTTTGTGTAATTATTCCATATTTTGTGTAGTCATTCTATATCAGAACCCCTGACATACAATCCAAATAGTCTACAAGAAACCTCAAAGTGTTACCTTTCATTTGAGACCAGGATTACGCTTCTACACCAAGAGGTTGCCACACAGTAAGCCTTTTATTGTCAGTGTGCATTTTGGGAACCCAAAAGTCCTATGGGGAGTTTCCATAGGGCATTTTACAAAACGTATGAGCATACCTTGGCAAATAATGGTCCAAAGCACTCATTTTTTATTCTATAATGATCTACTTTTACACACAGACTAGTACACAACCTGGTGCTAGGGCTCAGTTGTGTTTCTAAGTCATCTCAAGTGACCTAGAGGGCTGAAATGTG
>NW_027468685.1:2364021-2366521 GCF_046254945.1 Alosa pseudoharengus
CTGTGTAAGTAATCTATGGTAAATGGTGATTAATGACAATGTTAAGATGATAAACAGTACATACGGTAATGAGAATGAGTAGCGTCAGGACAGGACAGCAGTGATTTAAAGATGCCGGCAAATGGCCGGCTGCGCGCTGCGTGCTACATGCGCGTCACAGCTCAGTCTGTGACATTTCCCCCCCCTTCTAAAGATGCCCCCTGTGGCATCCTAGACAGGAAATCAGCGGTACAATTCAATTTCCCAGCCCGGTACAACACTTCAAACTCAAAAGGCTGTATTGCCAAAAACCACCTAGTGATCCTGGCATTAGTGTCTCTCATTTGGCCTAACCAAGACAATGCTCTATGATCAGTCTCTAATACAAACTTGCGCCCCAACAAGTAGTATTTAAAAGAGTCCAGTGCCCACTTTATAGCCAGGCATTCTTTCTCCACGGTAGAGTAGTTGCACTCCCTGGGCAGAAGCTTGCGGCTTACGTAGGCCACAGGTCGGAGCTGTCCATGGTCCCCTTGCCATTTTGCCAGCAGTTTGTTGTCAGAGCTGGGTAGCAACAGCAGGACCCGGTCACCAGTTTGGAAGCAGCGAGTTCGGGCTGACCGGTCGTACCACATCTTCTGCCGATCTTGCGCCCTCTGCAGGTTTTCTTGTGCCAAGGCGGATGCAGCTGCAAGCTTCTCCCGCATCTTCAGCACATAAGAGATTATGTTGGTCTGGCCTGAGGTCTCACCTTCCCAGGTCTCCTTCAGTACGTCCAGTGGGCCCCGTACCTGATGTGCATATAGAAGTTCAAAAGGAGAAAACCCCGTAGAAGCCTGGGGGACCTCCCTATATGCAAACATAAGGTAGGGTAGCCACTGGTCCCAGTCCTTCCCACTGTCCGCTACAAACTTCCGGAGCATGTTCAAGAGGGTCTGGTTGAACCGCTCAACAAGTCCATCGGTCTGTGGGTGGTAAGGAGTGGTTCTGATGCGTTTGATTCCTAACAGATCATACACCTGCCTTAAGATCTTGCTCATAAAGTTGGTTCCCTGATCTGTTAGCACTTCTTGGGGTATACCTACCCTAGAGAAAAGCTGTAGCATAGCTGTTGCTACCCGTTTAGCTGTTACATCTCTCAGGGGGAATACTTCAGGATACCTGGTCGAATAATCGCAAATAACCAAAATAAACCTGTTCCCTGACTTACTCCTCTCAAGGGGCCCAACTACATCGACTCCAATCCTCTTGAAAGGGGTGTCAACAACTGGCAAGGGAATCAAAGGGGCATGTACGAGGCCTCTGCCTCCAGATAGCTGGCACTGGGGACAAGACTTACAATACCTCTTGACTTCAGCAAAGAGCCCTGGCCAATAAAAACGCTTACTGATCCTTTGTAGGGTCTTCATGTAAGCCAAGTGTCCGGCCCAGGGTATGGTGTGACCCAGTTCCAGTACTTGCTCACGGTATTTCTCAGGAATCACCAGCTGCAGCCCTTCCTCACTCTCTCTGTAAAGGAGGTTGTTTTGTACGGTGTACCCCTCTCTACCCAGGACAGGAACAAAAGACGAACCATTAGCTTTCTTAAACAATGGGACCAGGGTGGGGTCTACACGCTGTTCCTCAGCCAGATCACTTTTAAACATCAAGTCTTCAGTAGTTAAACAGGGGGACTCTACTGACTCAGTCTGTATGTTTGTATGCTTCAACACCTGGTCCACTGTTTGCCTGCGCCTCTCACACCTTCCTTCCCTGGTGCCTATGGGCTCCACAACAATATCCTCGCCACAGAAAGGTAACTCTGCCATGTGTGCCTGCCGCTGTCCCTTGGCCATAGCTCTTGTGACAACACCACACCATGCGCTCTTATTTACCAGCTCAAGTAGCACTGGGAAATCCTGACCCAATAGTACTGGATAAGGGAGTTTGGTTGCTAGCCCTACCCTAAGTAGGTAAGTCTGGTCACTTACTTTAATATAGACATCTGCCGTGCTGAGTTCACTCCGGTCACCATGCACACAAAAAATGGCAAGCTTGTCATTACTGTTTCTGGACTCTAGGGGGACTAGGTCAGTTTGTACTAAGGTCTGTGAACACCCTGTGTCTACCAGTGCAGTGACAGGTTTCCCATTAAGCTCTATGCTAACAGTGGGGTCCCTGCTCTGCTGGGTCTTAAAGGCTGATGTGGGGTGGGGTACATAACAGAGATAGCCGGGCTTAGGTTTCCTGAGGGGGCAAACAGGACTCTTGTGACCTTCCTTACCACAATTAAAGCAAGATATGCCTTTAAGCTGAGCACTGGCTGGGGGACGGGGTGATGGGGCGCTATTATAAGCAGGGGCAGCATCAGAACCAACTCGACCAGCACCATCAGACTTACCCCGTGGTTGACGATCAAGCACTCCCGCATACCGGTATCTCCTGGGGCCTCGATGTGCTGACACAAAGTTCTCCACTAGCTGGGCGGCCTCTGCTGCTGTTGCTGGGTTGTGCTCCTTAACCCAGGTCTTCACTTCGGGGT
>NW_027468685.1:2371521-2386521 GCF_046254945.1 Alosa pseudoharengus
TCATGAAGGATAGTATGTAAAACATTGAGCCATGAGATGTGCAGTTTGAAGCCCTTAAAAGACATGCACTGTTAATCTACTCACTGTTATTTTTATTTAATACATCTTGAGATGTTTTAAGTTTAAATTTCAGCTCAGTGAAGCACTTTAAGCACCAACACTTCATTAAGTTACTTTTCTTGTAGAATTGTAAATCATAAGTCATAGGACAACCTATATAGGACAGTAATTAAGGAAGAAAAGTGAACCTGCTGCGGTGTTAAATGCGATGTGGTTGAACATTTGGGTGCACCTAACTTGTGCTGGTGCACCTAAGAAAAAAAGTTAGGCGCACCAGTGCAACCAGTGCAAAAAGTTAGTCTGGAGCCCTGGTGTGTGTGTGTGTGTGTGTGTGTGAGTGTGTGTGTGTGTGTGTGTGTGAGTGTGAGTATGTGTGTGTGTGTATGTGTGTGCGTGTGTATGTGTGTGTGTGTGTGTGTGAGTGTGTGTGCGTGTGTATGTGTGTGTGTGTGTGTGTATGTGTGTGTGTGTGTGTGTGTGTGTGTGTGTGTGTGTGTGTGTGTGTGAGTATGTGTGTGTGTGTATGTGTGTGCGGGCTCTATCTTCCGTCCCGGCGCAATTGACTTTGTATATTCGCGAGTTTGTCTTTCCTATTTTGCAGTCAGCGCATATTGGAATTTTCCCTCCACAGGTACATGCCTGTAAATTAGGGAATTCGATTGCGCCCACGGGGGCGGTTCAGCGAAAAGACGGGGCGTGTTCCGGCGCAAACGTTCACTGTTGATATTTTGCAGTTTCAGAAAACAATTCCGCCACAGACCAGGAACTCCCTGGTCTAAAGTCTGTGGCGAAAATGCAGATGCTATTTTAAGGGCGCATGCATGACCACAGGCCTGCATGAATGAATGCGTTGCACACCAATCTACAGACACCCCCATGCACAGACGGACACATTCAAAGCCTTGATAATATTTGTCCATTTCCCGGTTTTGTTCGTGCATTGGTGACCTAAATATTTAGTAGCCTATAAAGTACAACATCTACATGCAATATCTTTACAACAACGCCTAATTACGACCTATTAATCTGGACAACTTTATAGGCTACAGCCCTATAAAGGCTAAAGTTACTTTTCGTTTTGTTCCAATTTACCGTTGTGTAAGGTTTTAAGCACCATAATTTTGCCTACCTTGTTGTAGCCCATCTGAAATAACTCCAAGCTTTGCTATGTTCCCTCCATCCTTTCGTTATTTTCAAAAAACGTTTTATATCCATGATGGCCTTGAAGTCTTGAGTTAGTGAATTAGCTTAAATCAGCTTTTCATGTGCTGTTAACCAGCAACAGATAGTACAAGAAAGCAGCAAGTATGGTTACAATTTCTGTACAATTTCTGTAGTTGCTGCATCCATTCATTGTTATTCTCTCTCCTGCTCAAATAAATGTTGTGCGTGAATTAAGTTGATGATAATGTGTTTACAAACTCTGCTTTACAGAAAATATTGTAAATAGTCTACTGTCACGCAGTTAATGGGATACTGTGCAGAGTTGAAAGTTAGGTCAACTTAAACGAAGCCCTTGCTTGGCCGCCTGTGCTGCGCAACGCACACTTAGCTCCTCTCATCTATACAATGTAGTTCCCATTTCTGTAAACCATACATAATTTCAAAGAAAAATATTACCACTCGAGGGAAATCAGTGTGGTGTCCATGTAAAAAAATAGGCATAAATCTAGCGTACACATTTTCACGAATCACTGATGTGTTGATGACATAAATTAGGAAATGTTAGAGGACTTAAGGAGACGTGATGTTGAACTGCATGCCGATGCCATTTAACCCAAATGCCCCAGCGGCAGCACGGGAGAGAAGAGATTAACTGACGGAAGATATGCATTGTCTATAGAGAGGTAATATTAGATTACATTGTACATTGCAAATATATCACCATGCATTCATAACCTCGTGATTCAGTGAGAATGATCCCAAAACATCGGAAAGTATGTCTTTGTGACAATTCTGTATTACATTTTGTCAAGATGAAAAATCAATAGCTAACTGTTCCCAACTGAACAGTGAGTATAGCGCTGTGAACGCTCCTGGCTGCGCCTGGCAAATAAGCCACCATATAATAGCAATCAGCTATGGAACAAGCGTGCCTGTTGTTAAAGGGAATGTGAGATGACGCTCTGATTGGTTTATTGCACGTTACGCCCAAACCACACCCATGATTAATGTAGCTACTTTAGACCACCCCATTTTAGATTTGCGTCTGGCGCAACAGTCAATATCCCGCCGGTAAAATAGCATCAGCGCCCAAGATCCGCCCACAAAGTCACTTGCGTTTTGCGCGAAGACACTTCCGTTTCAGACCATTAAAATAGGGCCCTGCGTGTGTATGTGTGTGTGTGTGAGTGTGTGTGTGTGTGTGCGTGTGTGTGTGTGTATGTGTGTGTGTGTGTGTGTGTGTGTGTGTGTGTGTGTGTGTATGTGTGTGTGTGTGTATGTGTGTGTGTGTGTGTTAGTCACTGCTACACATTCCTCTCTGATCGTGCCTCGGGGAGCTCGCAAGACCAGGCATATGCCAGTCTGACCTTTCAGAGCAGGGCTTTGCCCCTGAGCGTGTGTATAAGCCACCGCTGTGTGTGTGTGTTTGTGTGTGTGTGTGTGAGAGAGAGAGAGAGAGAGAGAGAGTGTGTGTGTGTGTGTGTGTGAGAGAGAGAGTGTGTGTGTGTGTGAGAGAGAGAGAGAGAGAGAGAGAGAGAGTGTGTGTGTGTGTGTGTGTGTGTGTGTGTTTAAAAGCAATTAAACTTAGCTGTTCTGAACTCTGTGCAGTTGTTACAGTAAAATAGGACCCAGCGATGCTCTAACATCAAAGTGCCACATATATCTGCAGTGGTGCTCCTGTTTGAGACAGTTTTATGTCAGTGTGTGAGTGTGAGTGTGTGTGTGTGTGTGTATGTGTGTGTGTGTGTGTGTTTGTGTGTGTGTGTGAGTGTGAGTATGTGTGTGTGTGTGTGTGTGTTGTGTACATGTATTTGTGTGTGTGTGTGTGTGTTGTGTACATGTATTTGTGTGTGTGTGTGTGTATGTGTGTGTGTGTTGTGTGTGTGTTTTGTACATGTATTTGTGTGTGTGTAGGAGCCACTTTGAGTTTATGTTCATTTAAATTAGTGTGCTATTGGAACACTGGTATATTTGTTAGATTTGGGGTCCTTTATTTTGTAGGTACTTTTAGTTTGACAGGCGGTGAGAAGGTTTTGAAGTTAAAGATCTTCGCCTCTCACCTTTGACCCCAAAAACCTAGAACAAAGAACAAGCTGTTGGAATGTATTGAGCATACAGTTCTTTACAATCTCTATTGAATCGCTATAGAATTGTTATTGGATCGCTATTGGATTACTATTGAATACTTTTTGTACATTATTTTTGATCTTAAGTTGTGCCTTTTTCAACCATCATTTTTCAACCACTTACCAATCGTTTGTTGGATTACTGGAGTCCATGCTTTGTCTGCTACTACCAACCTCCTTACCTGCCTGCTGCCTGCCTTGCCCTGCTTACCTGCCCTGTTCACCTACCTGCTTGAATCCCATCTCATCCACCTGTATTAAGGTACAATTTAAGTTTCTCTTTTTGGATAGCTTGTCAAAGAAGCAAAGCAATACATCCCAGCTAGTGGCCCGCCACTACGTGTGTGTGTGTGTGTGTGTGTGTGTGTGTGTGTGTGTGTGTGTGTGTGTGTGTGTGTGTGTGTGTGTGTGTGGGTGGGTGTGTGTGTGTGTAGATGTACATGCTGGACCCCACCAGTGTGGATCATTAGTCAGGTCTGTCAGAACTCTACGTGTGTGTGTGTGTGTGTGTGTGTGTGTGTGTGTGTGTGTGTGTGTGTGTGTGTGTGTGGTGTGTGTGTGTGGGTCATTAGTCAGGTCTGTCAGAACTCTCACTGGTCTTGCTGACCCAGTGGAGGCAGAACACAGATCACAACGTCTGAAAGGAAACATCAATTAGACTAAAAAACACACACACATACACCCATCTAATTAGACTAAAAAACACACACACATACACCCATCTAATTAGACTAAAAAACACACACACATACACCCATCTAATTAGACTAAAAAACACACACACATACACCCATCTAATTAGACTAAAAAACACACACACATACACCCATCTAATTAGACTAAAAAACACACACACATACACCCATCCACATACACCCATCTAATTAGACTAAAAAACACACACACATACACACATCTAATTAGACTAAAAAAAACACACACACACACACATACACCCACCTAATTAGACTAAAAAGAACCACACTCACACACACAGAGAGAAAGATCTAAGAAAAACAATTTTGAAAAAAGTAAATCTTCTGCTCAACCTTGACTCTGTTTACAAGATGTAAAGTCTAAAATATATGAAAAACATTTGAAAACTAATTTGTAATCTCCTCCATCGAAGGGTCATGATGTTCATAATGATATCATCAAATAGATCATCATAGTTATCATAAAAAAACCTGGAAAGAAATCTCATTTATAATCATTTTAATGATCAGGTTGCATCTCTACAGTTTATGTATTGCATTAAACACATTTTATTTCATAACTGAGGCTAAACCTGGCAAAACTTGTGGAAATCTTAAGAAAAATTGCAATCCACACACAATCCCTGGGGTACTCTACCCTCAACAGACACATTTGGGATATAACAGTTCTGGTTGCAGTCCATTTCAAGTACAAACTTATTTAGAACAAACAGTCTCAGGGCTCTATTTTAATGGTCTAAAACGGAAGTTTCTTTGCGCAAAACGCAAGTCACTTTGTGGGCGGATCTTGGGCGCTGATGCTATTTTACCGGCGGGATAATTGACTGTTGCGCCCGACGCAAATCTAAAATGGGGTGGTCTGAAGTAGCTACATTACTCATGGGTGTGGTTTGGGCGTAACGTGCAATAAACCAATCAGGGAGTCATCTCACATTCCCTTTAACAACAGGCACGCTTGTTCCATAGCTGATTGCTATTATGGTGCCGTATTTGCCAGGCGCAGCCAGGAGTGTTCACAGCGCTATAATTTTACTGTTCGGTTAGGAACGGTCAGCTATTGATTTTTCCTCTTGACAAAATGTAATACAGAATTGTCACAAAGACATACTTTCTGATGTTTTGGGATCACTCTCACTGAATCACGAGGTTATGAATGCATGGTGATATTTTTGCAATGTACAATGTAATGTAACATTATCTCTCTATAGACAATGCATATCTTCTGTCAGTTAATCTCTTCTCTCCCGTGCTGCCGCTGGGGCATTTGGGTTAAATGGCATCGGCATGCAATTCAACATCACGTCTCCTTACAGTAAGTCCTCTAATATTTCCCAATTTATGTCATCAACACATCCGTGATTCGTGAAAATGTGTACGCTAGATTTATGCATATTTTTTCACATCTTAATGGACACCACACTGATTTCCCTCCAGTGGTAATATTTTTCTATGAAATTATGTATGGTTTACAGAAATGGGAACTAGATGAGAGGAGCGAAGTGTGCGTTGTGCAGCACAGGCGGCCAAGCAAGGGCTCCTTACCATCAGGCAACTCAACAACGAGAAACAGTTTCCAAGTTGACCTAACTTTCAACTCTGCACAGTATCCCATTAACTGCATGACAGTAGGCTATTTACAATATTTTCTGTAAAGTAGAGTTTGTAAACACGTTATCATCAACTTAATGCATGCACAACATTTGTTTGAGCAGGAGAGAGAATAACAATGAATTGATGCAGCAACTACAGAAATTGTAGCCATACTTGCTGCTTTCTTGTACTATCTATGGTTGCTGGTTAACAGCACATAAAAAGCTGATTTAAGCTTTCACTAACTCAAGACTTCAAGGCCATCATGGATATAAAACGTTTTTTGAAAATAACGAAAGGATGGAGGGAACATAGCAAAGCAAATATCAACAGTGAACGTTTGCGCCGGAACACGCACCGTCTTTTCGCTGAACCGCCCCCGTGGGCGCAATCGAATTCCCTAATTTACAGGCATGTACCTGTGGAGGGAAAATTCCAATATGCGCTGACTGCAAAATAGGAAAGACAAAAGCGCGAGTATACAAAGTCAATTGCGCTGGGACACAAGATAGAGCCCTCAGCGTGCCTTGCTTCTTATCAGCATAGGCCTTATTCAGGGCCAATTCCAGCTACCAAAGCACAGGAAAACCTGACGGCCACGAAACACCACTAAACAGAGATTCATTCTTTTCAAAGCACACAGTACAGTTTTAACAGTTTTACAGATGTTATCAGATGTTATCGCGGGCCGCCAGAAATGTTTCCGCGGGCTGCCATTGGCCCCCGGGCCGCACTTTGAGAACCTATGATCTATTGTGAGATCATCATAGATCATCATAGTTATCATATTAATAATCTATAGTGATATCATCATAGATCATCTCATAGTTCATCATAGTCGTCATATTAATATTCTATAGCTATTTCTTGTCCTGTGACTGTGGTTATTTCGCATGTGAGTCAGGAATCAAATGTCCCTCAACACCGTCAACCAAATGTCAAGACCAATTCACTTTGGTTTACAGAATCATTGTGCATTATTTCTTTAACAATTTCACACATTCCAAATAACAGCCTAAGTGAAACTATAGCCCTGCATTGACAATGTTGTGAATGAAACGTGTATTTTAATATTCAGATAGATAGATACTTCATTCATCCCGAGGGAAATTGTAGGCATCCAGTAGCTTATACAACCTTAACCCAACAAACACAAACACACACCACACACACTGTGTGGGCAGCCGTGGCCTACTGGTTAGCACTTTGGACTTGTAACCGGAGGGTTGCCGGTTCGAGCCCTGACCAGTGGGCCGCGGCTGAAGTGCCCTTGAGCAAGGCACCTAACCCCTCACTGCTCCCCGAGCGCCGCTGTAGCAGGCAGCTCACTGCGCCAGGATTAGTGTGTGCTTCACCTCACTGTGTGTTCACTGTGTGCTGTTTGTGTTTCACTAATTCACCGATTGGGTTAAATGCAGAGACCAAATTTCCCTCACAGGATCAAAAAAGTATATATACTATACTACTGTACACACACACACGCATATATCTCACAGGCATAAATGCAGAAATGTACTCAGGAGTATAGCACTGTGTTGACGATGTTGTGAATGAAATGTGCTTTTTATATTCCGGACATAACTTAGACACATTGTGCAGTATTGTACATGTGAATATTGTATTTTGAATATGTTATTGTGAATATTGTATGTTGAATATTTTATTGTGAATATAGCATTTTGACATTAATAGAAAGAAAAGCCCCATTTTCTATGTGTAGTCATACAGAAACATAGTGAGTGGATCATGAACATGACTTGTGTCTGTAGTGATTACGAGGTGAGTGGATCATGAACATGACTTGTGTCTGTAGTGATTACGAGGTGAGTGGATCATGAACATGACTTGTGTCTGTAGTGATTACGAGGTGAGTGTGTTGCCGTTTCCCAAAGACAAGGATACATACTCAACGGCCGAGCGATTGCTAGCTAATTAGTTACTAGTTAATTACTTTTCTCTTTACGATTTTGCTTAATGGTTGCTGCTCCGTGGCTTATTTTAACAAATTAATCAAACATGCAGAATTGAATTGATTGAATGGGAGAATGACACTGGTGCATTCATTGTTTTTCAAAAAGAAGCGGGCAGGAGGCATGATGTTCAATAACACATGTACCTGCAGCTTCCTGCACACTCGCTAGTCTGTTCCACTGTGTGTTTTCCAAACGGTCTCCTCTCCTCTCTTCTCAGGGTCAGACTCGGCAGGGCTCAGGACAACAAGGCAAGAATCCTCCAGGATCCTCAACTTTTGAGAAACAGCCTGTGTATGTGTGTGTGTGTGTGTGTGTGTGTGTGTGTGAGTGTGAGAGAGAGATTGCATGCGTGCGTGCGCGTGCGTGCGTGCGTGCGTGTGTGTGTGTGTGTGTGTGTGTGTGTGTGTGCATGTGTGTGAATGTTTGTGTGTGTGTGAGAGAAACTCCCATGTTTTACACCAGACTGGCCTTTGGCCCGTCTGGGTCACGACCCTCGTTAAGCACAGCTGTTTGATTGGCCCAGAGAACGCTCTGTGACCCTTCCCCTTCTAACCACAGTAACGACATCATTATGTTGTAACTTCCTGTGACTGTACGGAATGGACTGGATCAGAGGCTGAAGGAGAGTTCAAACACACACACACACACACACGCACACACACACACACACACACAACCACATCCACAGACTTGGTTTCTGCTGTGTAAGTGTGTAGCTGTCTTTCTTCAGTGTTCTTACACTTCAAGCCTCACCCAGACACACACCCTCACACACACACACACACAGATGCGCACATCCTCACACACATGCATGCCCAACCTCATACACACGCCCTCACACCCTCACACACACACACACACCCTCACACACGCATGCACAACCTCATACACACACCCTCATACACACACTTATAACAACACAATCATTATCACATCAGAGAGCCTTTGTCAGGGTTGTGTAATTGTTTGTGGGGAGATGATCAGGTGCGTTGCAGGTAGCCATGTCTGTTTGTTCGAGCGGTTAGAGGTCGCCGCTGTCAGGGTCTCAAGGTCAGAGTGTCAAGGTCAAGTGCTGCTGTCGTTACCCCCTCCAAGTTCAGCACGGGGAGACACTCTCAGCTCACTGCCTGGGCTTGCTCCACAATGGCAGCTGCAGACCCTCAGGGTTAGAGTCCCCCATCTAGCAACGTGTGTGTGTGTGTGTGTGTGTGTGTGTGCACACGCGTGTTTGTGTGTGTGTGTGTAGGTGTGTGTGTGGTGGTGGTGGTGGTGGTGGTGGTGGTGGTGGTGGTGGGGCGGGGGGTGTAAAACACAGGGCATGAGTCGCATGTGATCACCAATTAATCCCACTCATCAGCAGTGATATACAATCCCATGCTATGCCAGATCCATTTGTCCCTATGGCACTGTTGTGCGGTTATCTGCCTACCCATCATGCCGAGGGTGGAGACAGCGGGTGTCCTGACTGGGCGGCGATCTGATAGCCGAGTTCTAGAACGCCCCGGGCAGGGCAAGGCCTTAAGCTCCGCCCACCTGCTGGAATGCCACTGGCTGATTGATGAACGCAACATTCTTTTCTAGAACATACCGAGAGCAGTGCACCGAGGGAGTGTCAGGGCGATATCTCATCAGCCAATCAATCGCTAGAATAATCTGATGACATCAAAGGAAGTGGTTTTTGGGATAACAGCCAAGTACAGTACATATGAGCTCTGACAACCTGTCAGATGACCTATCAGTGCATCCATAAAGATGATGTAAGTATAAGTATAAGTATATAGATTCTTTTGATCCCGTGAGGGAAATTTGGTCTCTGCATTTATCCCAATCCGTGAATTAGTGAAACACACTCAGCACACAGTGAGGTGAAGCACACACTAATCCTGGCGCAGTGTTATTAATTATTTTCAAATGGTTAGTGCACAAAGACCATTATCACACACTTTCATAGTAATTTAGCTGGGGCTTTAATCCAAAAGCAATTTACAAATAAGGGACTTATCAACACTGTGACTGGGACATGTTAGCGCAGCAAAGTCTCGCTGGCCTATAGATTTATAAAGGTTGACTGAAATAGTTTAGTGGTTATTGATTGTCATTAAGTGTTTAGGTCTCGCGTCTCTTCAAATGTTTACACAAACACCTCTACCAAAGACTTGCAGGCGTGCGGATGCATAAAGATCAACTCAGATTGACCCCGTCCTGATCTCCTTGGAATGAAAGTCTGCTGGAAACTCATCTATGCTCCTCGAGCTGGAGTTGGGTGTGTTTGGAGACTGACAGTTTAACGGAAAAAACTGTGTCAAAACAGGTTCATACTCATAATGCCATTTGACAACTGACTCAGGGCCATGGAGCTTACCTGAGAGACCCTCATGGAGCCATTTGACAACTCACTCAGGGCCATGGAGCTTACCTGAGAGACCCTCATGGAGCCATTTGACAACTCACTCAGAGCTACAGTTGTGGCAACTGTTCACCAGAAACCTGAAATTTCTGTAAGGGCAGTCACATAAAAATAATGGCTTCACTGCCTTATAATACAGAGAATGGAGCCTCTGATATTGCTGACGCGCTCCCAGAACACCTGGGCAAATTCAGCGCTCCCACAACACCTGGGCAAATTCAGCGCTCTCAGAATGCCTGGGCAAAGTCAGCGCACACAGAATGCCTGGGCAAATTCAAAGTCAAAACATTTTTCTACTGTTCTACTGTGCCATGTTTTGTCCACCTAGAACTCACCTCTGGTATTGTATTGTAACAGTCTCGTGCCCCATTTCATAATCAGTGTTAGACAAATAAAATTGGTGCTAAAAGGGGATCAGGTATGTTGAAAAATTAGGAAAAAGTTAGCATAATTATTAATACTTCTGCAAAAATGTAATTTAATATACTGGAAATTTCTTATTTGACCGATAGGAATCTGATTATTTACGTTTAATTTTTTCTCCATCACAGTGCATCATTTTTTTTCTATATGTCACTGTATGGCAGAAGGAATCTATCAGTCAAATACAATACCCAATAAATCAAAAATGTGTTTATGTATAATCCTGGTATTACTTTGACAAAAAAACCCCCAGCCAAATATCACTGATGATGAATAGACTGCAGTCAGCTAGCACTTCCACTAGGACACCTGCATACACTTTTCAGACTTTGCTCAGTAGAGGGCGCCAGAGTGCTGAGTTGCAGGGCACTGGTACAAAGCTCAGTTGCCAAGCTTCCCGTCCTACTACATCTCACTATGCATACATTATTATG
This sequence comes from Alosa pseudoharengus, assembly GCF_046254945.1. Taxonomy (NCBI): domain Eukaryota; kingdom Metazoa; phylum Chordata; class Actinopteri; order Clupeiformes; family Clupeidae; genus Alosa; species Alosa pseudoharengus. Next base: position 2,382,415 of record NW_027468685.1, read on the forward strand.
AGTGGGAGGTGTTGATGATGACACACAGAGCTTTGCATAAATTATTAAATGACGCTTTGCATAAACAAAGGGTCTCCACACAGAGCATACTTACAAGACGGTTGCAACACTGAGAAACAAACATATTTATTTGTTATTAACTGATTGATACAAGACAGTAAAAAAATAAACCCAAAACAAATGTACATATCGGTCATCTTTCTCAGATACACAACTTGAGAAACAGAAATGGTCGTCAGCTTGTGAGTATGGCATTCCCATACTCTGCATACTTTTAAGAGAAAAATCCGACATCTGACCCAAGTCAAGAATAGACTGATGGAGGCTCCCCATGTTCAACAAAACCATCATGTATCCCGTGAGATGCTTTGAGTATAAAGATGTAACTATTAACAGAGGTCTGAAGGGAATCCTACAGATAAGGCAACTGGTTACCCAGGTAACCCCAGGAGTAACCTCTGATCTCCAAACATGTCACTCTAGAAACAACAGTTCTAGTTGTTGGTGTTTTCTCTCAAGAGATCAGTGGCTACTTCCGAAGATACCTGGGTTGGCCAGTTACCTCACTTGGCAGTACAGCCTCCTGTGCTGATGTGGCTGGCCAGTGCAGGCCCTTGATGGCTCTCTACTGGAAAGGATAGTGCTGTGGGTGGTCATGGATAATTTTCAAAGCTTCGTTGTAAAGCTCCAAATCTGGGACAAAACAAAACATTGAAAACAGTTTAGTGTCAAAATCTGTTCTGAACAACACAGGCGAAGTCGCATCATTTAGATCAAGGCTGGGGAGACACTAACAAAAAAAAACAGACGAACTGCATGTCTGCATATAAACAGCTTCCGATGATACTCACCAAAGGGTATTTTGTCGTCTCTGAGGGCGGTGTAGGCTACAGCCATGATCGTGCCTTTGTTGGACACCATGCCAACCACCTCCACAAATCCACTCAACTCCTCATCAAGCTACACACACACACACACACACACACACACACACAAACAAACGTTGCGTAAGTGGTTGATTAATACGGAAGGCTGAGCACTTACATCTGTTTTGCCATTGGCCAGTTTACACTGAATTTAGATACTGTACATTAGCCAAGTTAACGTTACATTGATTGATACATTGTCACCGTCAAAGAGGGCTCTATTTTCACCAAAGCTAAATTTGTCCTATTCAACTGATATTATATTCGAATGCATCAACTATGTTCACCGAAGCCCCTAGATAACGTTATTTATCTGGCCAAACGTGGTGTAATCTGAAGGAAACACTCACCGGCTCATTGAGCTCCACGGATGCAGTCTTGCCCTCGCCGTCTGTTAGTGTGAAAGACTTTCCTGACGGGTGGACCTGCAAAAGTAAACACAACAAACCTCACTTACACGTTATAAGTTACGAGAGCAAATCGGGCAAAACCATCAAAGGAGCTCATGAGGTCCATTCGTATTATAACCGAATGGAATGCTAGCCAGCATGAAAGCAGCCTGAGGTCCTTTAACTTACCTTCTCCACTCGCCCCGTAAAACAAACGGGCTTGCTCACATACTGAGACAGCATAGAGGCATTTATCCTGTGTTTAGGAGCTTCAAATACACCTGACATGTTTCTTTGCTGGCTGTTTGTCTTTTTACTCAAGTTCGCGGGAGAAAGTTGCGCGGGAGATGCTACGGTCGCATATGTGACGTCATTTCCGTAATGCGCCCGATAAGAACTCCCCACCAGAAAATAAGGCACAAATAATATTGTTCCTTGGAGCTAGACTGTTTTTTTTTAGTATTTAAGATAGTATACTATAAAATAATAATAAAAATAACAATACGTCTGTAGCACAGCACATATATAACAAGAATATAACAGGAATGTATTGACCGAAACCAGTTAATAACCACGATTATGGTTTTCAACCTTTAACAAACTCACTGACATTTGATGATCCAGTCATTAATTTAAAATGTATAAAATATGTCAGGGCAAAACACTAGGTTCAAATCAAAGTGAAATGTGTAATTGAATGTCTATGGTATATAAAGAAATCTGTATGCTTAAAAGCGTTTTAAAAAAGGAAAACTGTTACGCTGACTTTTATGTGGGCTGTTGTTTCGACTCGGATCAATTTATGTTAACGCCCGACACACACTGCATAAGAACTTGTAAACAAAAACAGAACCGAGGCCTTGTTCATAATTTATAATAGACAGTGAAAGACATCGAATTATTTATTGGACGCAAAGGTAATATCACTTGGCTGAAGATTTGTGTTATTACTGAATGTAAAAAATTGTGTTTGTTTTCGACGGCATGTACTTCATTTCGTGCGTATCAAGTTTCAACTTTGAGAAGTTATTAAAATAACGTTTGACTTTTAGCTGTCTGTCTGTCTGGCTAGCTAGACCACGTACGAGACGATATTTGCTAAATTTGCTAACTTTCAACTAAGTAGTAAATTAAGCTATATAGTACGAATGTATAACATTATTCTTGTGATATGTTAAACTAAAATCATTCAAACTACCCTGATACTCACATCTAACGAATGGTTTTGCCAATGTCATTTAGATTGGCTTTGCTTTAGTAAACAAACATGGTTGCTTTAATCGAGTAGTTTGTTAATATCTCGTAATATCTTTCAGAGTCGAGTCAGCACCACTGTTCAGGATGTTAAGTTTTTTCGGACTACGGAAAGACCAATCCAAAAAGCCTTCAGCCGAGAGGGAGCTGGATGGATTCGTAATCATCGGTAAGGACCAAGTGACACTGGATTATTATTCAGAACGTTATAGACCTAGGCCACTTAATTAGTTTACGTTAGTAAATAATGCTTAATTTATGAGATGCACCCTGACTGTCCGTTGGCTTACACCAAAGCATTGGCATATGGCAGAGCAGATGTGACGGGCGTGCATTTCAGCAACGCTGCTTCCAATGCTTCTTCCTTGTCACAGTCTCACTACTTTGAGGTTTCCCCCTTCCCCAACTTCTAGTATGAGTGTACGCCTATGCTGCATCTTCATTGCGTGTAGCTTAAATATGTTAACTTCATATAAACTATAAAGACGCACTGATACCCACAGTTATTTAAATGCTGCAATCGAGTGCCTTTCGATTTTTCTTACAAACTGAACACAAGGAAATATTTTAATGTTTTAATGTTTAAATGTTTTTCCTCTACTGCAGGCGTGGAGACAGCAGCTTGTGTGTCTATTGTTTTAATGTTTGTTTTTTCCTTAGTATAAATCAGGAGTTAGGCTAACTCGAGAGCGTATATAACAATCTGGTTGTTCATGAAAATGTTTCTTTATATGAACTTTACCCCACTTAAGTACACACTCTCTCACTCTCTCTCTCTCTCTGTCTCTCGCAACACACACAAACACAAACTCTGGCATAGTCTACACTTCCTTTCATAGAGAACAGACTAACTCTGTTTCCATAAGGCGGTGAGTCGACCACATGTTGTGACATCACAGCCCAGTCAAGACCAGCCATCCGCCTTGAGGCACATATGCTGGAACCGATCAAACTTTAATCCATGTTAAACCAGTCCTCCCAAATCCCCTTAAATTATGGCACTGGAAGAAAGAAAATGTGATATTAGACAGCAGGAACCCTCCCTCTCTGCCCACTGCTGCCCAATGGCATTGTGACTTCAACAGGTCCTGGCCAATGGCATTGTGACTTCAACAGGTCCTGGCCAATGGCATTGTGACTTCAACAGGTCCTGGCCAATGGCAGTTAGCCTGGCAAGCCTCACTCATTCACTAATTGAATAGTCTGGTCACTAGCGATTGGGAAATGTGTGCAAGCTAGCATGGTGACAGGCGTAGACGTAGCGCTAACTTTAAAATCATTGGTCCAACCTTAACCATTCACATTGATCAGGGATTCCTGACGTTACTTCCTACTTTGCCTAAACTTTACAAACTGACAAAAAATATTGGTAGTCATTGGTACTACATTGTTATTCAGGAAACAATCTATGTGAGCCTACCCTTGCTGTAAATAAATGTACACATTCCTCCGACTGCGATTTTTGATGTTTGCAGGCGTTACTTAGCCTGGCGAGCCAGACCCACATTAAAATGTAGGGTCTGGGTTCTCACCATTCG
>NW_027468685.1:2399021-2406521 GCF_046254945.1 Alosa pseudoharengus
GAGTCACCTGGAGAAATAGAGCTCGCTTCATAGTCCACCCCTCTGGCCAGTTAGACTGAGGTCATTAAGCAGGTCTTCCCAACAGTAAGTGCGTATGAACCGGGGCCACTCGACTTCTGATGCTGTCACCTCTCGACTGTACAGTGATCTCCCGACCTCTCAACTACGCTGTGACTTCTTGACTGTACTTTGACTTCTTGACTGTACTTGACATTCTGACTGCGCTGTGACCTCTGGACTGTGCTGTGACCTTGACTGTGCTGTGACCTCCCGGCTGTGCTATGACCTCCTGACTGTCCTGTGACCTTGACTGCTGTGACCTTGACTGTGCTGTGACCTCCCGGCTGTGCTATGACCTCCTGACTGTCCTGTGACCTTGACTGTGCTGTGACCTTGACTGCGCTGTGACCTTGACTGCACCCCTCTGTCTCAGGAGGGTCCCCCGGGCACTCACCCGTGATTCACTAAATGGGCCACAACGAAATGAGTCAAGTTTGAAAAAATATAAAAAATGTGTTTATTGGATATTCATAATCCACAGACCTTAGGGTTTAAAACAAGGGGTCGTTTGTTCAATTCCGTTAAGCCAACCCAGAGATATTGGCCAAAATGTGAACGCTATCCTCATCTCAGCAAAAAAAAAACAGGTTTTGAGAAAATCAGCTTTAAAGTTCAAACTACACAGCGCAGCTTCTAAATGCTCCATTCACACAGGCGGTAAACTTCAGGCATTCGTATAACTTGTGAGGTAGGCTAGCCTATGTTTTATCAACTTCTGAAGATGACAAAGACAAAAAAAGCTTAATGCATAGCCTAATGTTTTTATTTTTAAATAGGCTGCCAACTCCAAAACAAATTGAATTGGACCAATCAGGTGCAAACTCTGAGAGAAATCTAGTCAGCAACAACTGTTTGGGTGGCTGTTTCTTCTCCTAAATCTATTGGCTAAAATAGAACATTTCTTCAGAATAATTACGAGTGGATAGCCTGTGATGACTTCTTGAAGAGGCCAAAAGCCAAAACGACGAAGTTATCAGACCAAAGAAAACAGAAACTTTCCTGTTCTCACGTAGGCCTACAGCAAGCATCTGAACGAGGAAGAAAACTTGAATGCCCAGCCTACACATTTGGCCTTCAAAATCATATTTTAGGTCGTTTTAAAGTAAGATACGTCTATGAGTGATAGATAAGAGGTAAAGGAATGTGTTTGTGGTGAAATTAGAAAATGCGTAATTTTGTCATTTTTGACCCTCGCTGCATTCAAATCGCTATATCTCGACCCTCGCTGCATTCAAATCGCTATATCTCGAAATGGATTTCTGTGACGCAAGATTTCGTCGTGGCACGCCCCAAATGGAGAACTCAGATTCACTATTAATTCACTACTCAGTTCATATTCCCTCATTTTCACTATTGATTCACCTCTGATTCACTATACCGGTACACGACATAGACCTGTATTACGACAGAAGTGTATTAATTTACTATCTATACACATAATATGGTGTACTAATGTACTATCTATACGCATATAAACGCATATAATGGTGTATTAATTTAATATTTATATGCATGTAAGGGGCAGAAAGGCTAGGCAATCAAGGACATGGGTAGATAGATGGAGGAGAAATCAAAAATAATAAATAAAAAGTTCTATGGAGATGTGCAAAAATTGGAGAAAGTCAGATATGTGTGTGTGTGTGTGTGTGTGTGTTTTGACGTGTGATGAAATAAGAAAATAAATAAAAGGTCTGTAGCATAGGGAGACGGATGTAAAAGTGCTAAAAGTCATGTAGGTGTGTGTGTGTGTGTGGGGGGGGGTCATGAGTGCTGAGGAGTGAATGAGTGCAAAGTCAGTATAGTGTGAGTTCAGAGTTCAGATGGCCTGGGGATAAAAACTTCTCTTGAGTCTCTCAGTCCTGGCTTTGTGACTACATAGGCGTCTTCTTTATTTCAGCGGTAGGAATAATCCATTGTTAGGATGAGAAGAGTCCTTCAGAATCTTTTGGGCTCTTAGGAGTACTCTTCTGGAATAGATATCTTGTAGAGCAGGGAGTTTACTATTGTATACGCATGTATTTACTATTTATACGCATGTGTTTACTATTTATACGCATGTATTTACTATTTATACGCATGTGTTTACTATTTATACACATGTGTTTACTATTTATACGCATGTATTTACTATTTATACGCATGTGTTTACTATTTATACGCATGTGTTTACTATTTATACGCATGTATTTACTATTTATACGCATGTGTTTACTATTTATACACATGTATTTACGGTCTCACTTTACTTGGATAGCCCGCCCACAAACTATCTACAGGTGCTCAGATCATCAACAAACTAACTGTTGACACTCACAACAATTTATGGTGGCGTTTAAAGTTAGGGGTTGGATTTGGTTATGATGATGTTCAGTAGGTTTTCAACAACAATGTTACACACTGAACTTGAACCTGAATGTAAGTAAGTTACGCAATGCTACACACTGAAAGTAATTGTGGTGAATAATTACTTAATATTAATCTTAGACTGGCAAACTTCAGGAAAAACTCAGGAATCAAGTTTATTCTGTTACAAGCAGAGAGGGTACAAAAAATGGTCTATGGTCTATGTAGGCCTAGCCCAGGCCATGGCACAAGGCCATGGCCTCTGTTGGATCACCCTCTCTCTCTCAGTTCTCCATGTTCTAAAAATCCAAAAACATTCCAGTTTAGTTACTTTTAAATGCTTTAAACAAAGAAGAAAATGGCGCCAAAAACAAGCCCACTTGGTTGGCTCTCCACTTGGCATCAGACACACCTACTCACACCCCAGAAATATCACTTATAGAATGTTCCAAACATTCTCACAATCAAATCATTACAATCCTTGTACTGAGACTATCAGAATGATACCAAACATGAATACATTTACTTTTCATGACACATGGATACATTATATCAAGGTAACATCCTTTGTCCTGTGTAACTGATAGGCCTTGAACCAGCACATTAGCATTCCATTGGGGGAGGGGAGGGTGACTTTGTTTAAAACCAAGAAGGGTCACATGGCAATTAAATTATTATTCATTTTAACCCTAAATTTATTGCTATCAACACTGAATGTGAACTAAGTAAGTTACGCAATGCTACACACTGAATGTGATCTCTACTCACGTCCTGCTGTTCTGTCCAGCCCCCCAGAGGCCGTCCGGCGCCGCCGCCCGTGGCCGAGGACCTGCAGGCGTCCGGGGCAGAGCCTGCGCAGGAGTGGCCCCCGCGCCCGGCGCACGGTAGCGGCGGTGATGCGGTGGCGCACGGTAGCGGCGGTGATGCGGTGGCGGTGCCCTCGCTGCCCGAGCTCCTGGTGGACGTTCCGTTCGCGCTGGCGCCGCACATCCTGGCCGTGCAGACGGCCCGTCCAGCGCTGCTGCTGCCCGACCTCGTCCTCAACGGCGACATCAACCACAACCTCCTCGACCACTTCCGCTACGACTTCACGCTGGAGAACTCTGTCCTCAATGAGCCCTGAGGGATGCTGGGAGTCAGCCGATAGTCAGCCGGAACTGACTGCAACCACCTCCCCTCCCACCCCCTCCACACACACACACACACACACACACGCGCACACACACACACACACACACACACGCACGGACACATGCTGTACACACACATACACGCACACACATACACATACACGCACGGACACACACGCACACACACACACACGCATGCACGCACACACACGCGCACACACTCGCGCACGCACACACACGAGCACACCCTCTCAGCCGTCACCTGTATGTTGTCCAGTGACCTGCTGGCTTCTCTGAAACACCTGTGTTTACCTGTGTTTAAAATACCTCCCTATTTGCCTGTGGTTGATTTAGCTGCGTTTTCTTAACCTGTGTTTCATGCTCCTGGTTGGTTAATCTACTCAGGAAAAAAAAAGGTTCTCCTCCTTCTCCTTGGTGGCTGTTGGTAGCTGCAGTAACAGAGGCCTGGTGATGTGAGCAGTGGTTCTTGGTACTTTATTGCAGCAGGAGGAACCTCCAGAACTCCAGTGGTTCATCAGATCTCTCAGGAACAGGAAGGCCTGTCAGAAGAGGGCTTCAGGAGTGGGCGGAGCTTCAACACTACTCCAGTGGAATCAGGAAGCCTCTAAAGAGATGGGAACCTGATGTTTGGTGATGCGCTTTCCAGCTAAAAGGCTTTTTCTAATGGGTCTATGGACGATCGCATGTGTCTCTATCCAAGTGCAACACAGTTAACCAAATAACTCCTATATACTTCCAAAAGTAATAAACCGTTTCTTTTCTTTGACCTTCATCTCCCCCCTCTGTACTGTGCAGTGGGTAGCAGGGCCAACGTTATCATGCAAATGTTTTCATAAAATGTGGTGCAGTGGCCTCGGTAGGAATGGACTTTCAGCCTATGGTAGTGGCCGCAGTTTGCTAGGGTAATAAAGCCACACGGTTTGTACTGGACAGGTATGATATGTAGCCCATGTAGGCCACTTAGAGCTGTGGCCAAGTGCAGGTATGATATGTAGTGAAAAAGTGAAAAAGACTTGCACACTGCCTTTGAACGACTCAACTTTTAATAGAAAAAAGACACAACGTTTCGATCTTACGATCTTCTTCAGGCATCTTCGTTGTGTCTTTTTTCTATTAAAAGTTGAGTCGTTCAAAGGCAGTGTGCAAGTCTTTTTCACTTTTTCACTTGTATGCCCTTTTTGATTTGGCACCTGCTGAAACACTTTTGGATGTGCGCACTTCATAGTATGCTTTGAAGGTATGATATGTAGCCCATGTAGGCCACTTAGAGCTGTATGATAGTGCAGGTACAGTATGATATGTGTGGCTGGAGGAGCAGTTTGAGACCCTACCCTAGGAGCAGTTTGAGACCCTACATGTTTTTTGTTTATTTGCTGTTGTGTGTATTTTTGTGTGATTTTGTAGGCTCGGTTGCCTCAGTTGTCTTAATGTAGTCTGGGCTGGTGTGTATGTTGAGTTTCAGCAGTCGTGATTGTACTACTGTGTGACGTCGTTGTGACCTAAGCCAATGGAAAGAGACACAAATTAGTCTGATATGACCCATGCTGATGCTGACTTTATATAAACATGACGACACTGTGTTGCTGATTCGTTTCTTTTAGAGCTTTTTTAGTATTTTGCCCCAATGCAGTTTAGTCCCCAAGTTCTAGAAAGTGTTAAAGAGAATGCATGTACTCTTAGTGTGCTTCGTCTGTATAGTATATAGTATTAGTTTAGTATATATACTTTTTTGATCCCGTGAGGGAAATTTGGTCTCTGCATTTAACCCAATCGGTGAATTAGTGAAACACAAACAGCACACAGTGAACACACAGTGAGGTGAAGCACACACTAATCCCGGCGCAGTGAGCTGCCTGCTACAACAGCGGCGCTCGGGGAGCAGTGAGGGGTTAGGTGCCTTGCTCAAGGGCACTTCAGCCGCGGCCCACTGGTCGGGGCTCGAACCGGCAACCCTCCGGTTACAAGTACAGAGTGCTAACCAGTGGGCCACAGCTGCCCACAGCTCCTCTGGTCCTGTTGTCATGAAATATCATCCTCCATCGTTCAGCGTTGAGAAAGAGGATGAACTGTGTGAATGGTTCTGTCCAGTTGCTCCCCATATGATCCAGTTGCTCCCCATATGATCCATTTCCTGTCCCATATGATCCATTTCCTGTCCCATATGATCGAGTTGCTGTCCCATATAATCCAGTTGCTGTCCCATGTGATCCAGTTGCTGTCCCATATGATCACCATATGCCTTATGAACTTATCAGCCCAAGTGCACTTTATGAACAAAGATTTTTTTTGCCTGTCCTATTTATTGTACAGTACACATCTAATGATGAAGACAGTTGCCCATTTGTTTATTTGATGTTTCTCTGACTTATTTTACAAAACTTATTTTATCAACCCTTAAAGTGGATCCAAAGTCACCAATGTTGTACTTTGATAATGAAATAGTCTTGTATTTTATTAAACCATTTTAAAAGAGCTGTGTTATTATTGAATCTGTTTTTTTTTTATTTTTATTAATATTACTGTTTGTGTGTGTGTGTTTGTGTTTCTCTTGCAGCTCTTCAATGAAGCCATTTTTTATCTCATCGTTGAGATCAATAATGTACATTTTAGCTAAACCTCTCAATAATCAATTTGTGTTAATGCCACAACTTCCAGTATGGAATCCCTTGATTGCAGAACTGTCAAGTTAACTACTAAATATTTCGGAGTTCACACTATGTAAACTTCAATGAATCCATTGGCTCATAGCAATCAATCACTGCCATCGGACCAATACATGATTCTGCCATATAACCTCTGCACCAATCACAACCCTTTACAAAGGGCCGTAGTATCCCGCCCCCGGCTCTGGGCCAGTAGTTGTGTTGATGCCAGTTTGGTCACTAGGAGTAACGCTGGGAGAGAGGGGTGCCGAGACTGCCGACTCAACAGACCAGCGCTTTATTCTGCCAAAACTTTAAAATCTTTTCGTTTTCGTGGGATACTCTTATTTTAGCACCAAACTACGCCTGGAAGTTGCACATGACATCGTGGGTCCGATAGTAGACCAAACCGAAGTTATTTCGAGAATATTTTGACAGACAAACATGTAGCCTATCAAGCTAACGAACACAGCTAACGTTAACGTTAACTCGAAAACAGTTCTGAACTGTCAATTTACAACCAGTTGTGAAGAAAATCCGATGTCCTGAATACTTGTAGAACTGTTTCTAGTGGTTTTCCAGGAGCACACTTTCAGGGATTTTTAAGAAGTGTTTGTTAAGTTTTATTATTTCCGTTCGTTGATTTATAGCGTAGCTGCTAGCGTTTCTGCATACTTTACAAACTTGAAAGTAACGCTGTAGTGTCAATCATGTCAGCATCATCTGCGAGCTCAAGTCATTACCAGCAGCAACAGCGGGGTAACGTCAAACGGAGCAACGACGGGTCCCCCACCTCCTCCTCATCGACCCCCGGTGGCAGCTACAATAACAACAGCAGCAGCAACAGCAACAGCATCCCCAGCCGGCTGCAACCCATCCGCGCCACGGTGCCCTTCCAGTTATTGCGTGGAAATCAGCAGAGCCCAACCCGCTCCCCTTCCTCCTTTTCAGTCGGGAGTCTCACAGGACCGACGTCTCCCGGCTGCTCCAGTCCAACCAGTCCAACGCTGCTGCTCGGCAACCCGGCTGGTAACGGCTCGGTTGACGGCCGGCTGTTCGCCCGACAGAGACCTTCTCCGCCGGACAACTGGGGCTCGCCAGAGCTGTGTCCGAACTCGCCGGTCTTCAGAGGTATCGGATACGATGAAAGTCGAACCGTTTGTTTTTCATTTTCTGCATCGCTCCTTGCTGACGAGCTAGCAGGCTAGGCTATTTAATTGGGTCAACCATCGGTAGGCTCGTGCCTGTCAAGGATACAACGCATTAGCCTTTATTTTGCAAGGAATAATATTTCTGTAGACAGT
>NW_027468685.1:2411521-2421521 GCF_046254945.1 Alosa pseudoharengus
TGTGGTTGTGCTAGGGGATAGCATGTGCTTGGGGATAGCATAAAGGTGGATATTGTTGGATATTGTCCTCTCTCCCTTTCTCTCTCTCTCCCTAGACTTCCACCTCACATTCTCTCTTTCTCCCTCCCTCCCTCTCTTCCAGACTTTCACCTCACTCTCTTCCTCCCTTCTCTCTCTCCCCCTCTCTTCCTCCATCCTCTCCCTCTTCCTCCATTCTCTCTCCCTCCCTCTCTGTCTCTCTTTCTCTCTAGAATTCCACCTCACTTTCTCTCTCTCTTTCCTCTCGCTCTCCCCCTCCAAAACACTGATTTTCTCTCTCTGTCCTTCACTTTCTTTCTTACTCTCTATCACTATCTTTCTTCCTCTCTTTCTCTCCCTTCATCTCTCTGACTCACTGTCCAACTCTATGGATCTGCTACGATGCTTAGTGATGTGGGTGCAAGTGACGTGTGTGTGTGTAAGTGTGTGTGTGTGTAGTGTATAGGATTCTCCATTCACAGTGCAGCAGTGTTGTGTATGTGACCTGTGTGTGTGTGTGAATGTGTGTGTATAGGATGCTCCATTAACAGGAGTGTCATGTAGGTGACCTGCAAGTGTGTGTAAGTGTGTGTGTGTGTGTATATAGGATGCTCCATTGGCAGTGTATGTGAGTGTAAGTGTGTTTGTGTGTGTGTAGGATCCTCCATTGGCAGTGTGTGTGTGTGTGTGTGTGTGTGTGTAGGATGCTCCATTGGCAGTGTGTGTGTGTGTGTGTGTGTGTGTGTGTGTGAGATGCTCCATTGGCAGTGTGTATGTGTGTGTAAGATACTCTATTGGCAGTGTGTGTGTGTGTGTGTATAAGTGTGTGTGTGTAAGATGCTCCATTGGCAGTTTGTATGCGTGTGTAAGGTACTCCATTGGCAGTGTGTGTGTGTAAGTGTGTGCGTAATATGCTCCATTGGCAGTGTGCGTGTGTGTGCGTGTGTGTGTGTGTGTAAGATGCTCCATTGGCAGTGTGTGTGGTGTGTGTATAAGATGCTCCATTGGCAGTGTGTGTGTGTGTGTGTTTGTAAGATGCTCCATTGGCAGTGTGTGTGTGTGTGTGTGTGTGTGTGTGTGTGTGTGTAAGATGCTCCATTGGCAGTGTGTGTGTGTGTGTGTGTGTGTGTGGTGTGTGTGCTGGCGGCTTGTGCAGCAGTGTTGTAAATCGTCTTTATAGTCTGGCTGGCTTGGGGTTCTGGCTGCTCTGTGCTGTTCAGCCCCCACTCACACACGTACACACACATATATAAACCCCTCACACACACACACATCTATTAACCCCTCACAGACACACACACAGACACACACACACTCACACACGTACACACACATATATAAACAGACACACACACACTCACGCACGCACACAAATACACACACACTAGGGGTGGGCGATATATATCGTCTGCGATAATATCGTGATTGTTGTTTTAACGATGTGCAAATTGACATTATCGAGTATTTAAATTACTTATGGGGGAAAAACACTCAATCACGCGTTGAAGACTCATACATTCCCAGGAGGTGTATGCGGGAGAAGCCCCTGGCTGCAGCAGAGCAAGTGTCACGTGATCACTAGTGGGTCACAACGTTGTCCCACGCAGCCTAATGTTTATTTTGTGCAGCGAGAGTAGCCTGAAAGATTGTTAAGGCGCCTTAACACACGCGCCTCAGCCTTGTCCACTCCTGGTTACACACACTTACACCTGCACACACACATATATAAACCCCTTACAGACACACACTCACAAACACACACACACACACACACACACTCCTCAGCTCTGTCCACTCCTGTCTGGACACACATTCATGTACACACATAAATCCCTCTCATACTCACAAGCACACACACACACCTCAGTCCTGTCCACCTCTCATACTCACAAGCACACACACACCTCAGCCCTGTCCAGCTCTCCTGGTCTCCTGTCCAGCCCTCTCTGGATGCTCTGTGTGTGTGTGTGTGTGTGTGTGTGTGTGTGTGTGTGTGTGTGTGTGTGTGTGTGTGTGTGTGTGTGTGTGTGTGTGTGTGTGTGTGTGTGTGTGTGTGTGTGTGTGTGTGTGCGCAGCCCTGGCTCTTCCCTCTCTGGGTGTGTGTGTGTGTGTGTCTGTGTGTGTGTCTCTCTCTCTGGGCCAGATGTACTAACATTGTTGCGCCCACTTCAGTGTGTGTGTGTGTGTGTGTGTGTCTGTCTGTCTTTGGGCCAGATGTGCTAACGCTTTTGTGCCCACTTCAGTGTATATGTGTGTGTGTGTGTGTGTGTGTGTGTGTGTGTGTGTGTGTGTGTCTCTCTCTCTCTGGGCCAGATGTACTAACGTGTTTGCGCCCACTTCAGGCGTATTTGTTTCGCAATGTGCGTGTAAAATCATTGCGAGGTAGGTACAAACAGGCCGCACTGAGGTAAAAGCGCAAACTGCCTGTCGTGGGAGCTGAAAGTGGCAGATTGCGATTGTCATGTCATGCATATGCATTCATGGGAGGATCCAGGGGAAAGTGGGAGTTTAGTGTAAAGAGATGGGAGGGGAAGAGTAAAGAGCGCCTAATTATGTATTCCGCGGTATGTACAAAGACTGCTCCTGAAAGCGCACGTCTATTCTGCGCCTAAATACTTCCGCCTTGTAAAAGCAGGTGTTAATCCAAATTGCAGTTCAATGCTTCAATAAGAGAACCTTTCAAAGACAACAGAATCGCTATTTAGAGCACCAGTTTTTGTGGTGAAAGTATTTGTACTACCAAAAGCATCCTTAACTTTCGTTGGCCTTTCGAATGTCTTACTTTCACTTTCACGTCATTCACTTAAACTTTCCTACTTGCTAGATTTGACCAATCTTCCATAGACTACATGCACAAATAGTTTGAGTAGAACTACTAATCTTCATTATCTCCCTGCTTGTTTACATCATATCATGTATAGTATTATTTCATGATCCTAAACGTTTGATCAGATAACTTCATTCAACTGCGCTTGTATGTAGGCGCTGCCATTCAGTTGTGGACGTTCGTAAATTGCGTTTATGGGCGGAGAAAGGCAGAGAAAGGCGCAGTTTATAAGGATTGAACGATTGATAAATACGACGGAAACTTGGGTCTGACAGCGTTCGCAATCTGCGGTTTGTCTATGACGCTGATAACGCTACGTTCGCAAATGTACATACCTCTGGCCCTCAGAGGGATACGCTGTTGCAAGGTGTGAATGCCCAGGGAGTTTTCACAGGTGTTATCTGTGTGTGTGTGTGTGTGTGTGTGTGTGTTTGTTTAAGGCCCCCATCCCAGAGGACAGGTGTGTGTGTGTGTGTGTGTGTGTGTTGGTAGGTAGTTAGGTATCAGGTTGTCATGGCAATGTGTGGGTATTACTTCTGCTATTCTTTATTGTATCTAAAGTGTGTATGTGTGTGCAGGTTGTGTGTGCGGGTTGTGTGTAGGTTGTTGGGTTGCAGGTGTGTGTGAATGTGCAATAGGTGAGTGGAAAGGTGTGTGAGTTTGAGCAGGTTGTGTGTGTGTAGGTTGTGTGCTTTGCGTGCTGGAAGTGTGAGTTTGAGCTTGAGCAGGTTGTGTGTGTGTGTGTGTGTGTGTGTGTGTGTGTGTGTGTGTGTGTAGGTGTGTGAGTTTGAGCTTAAGCAGGTGGTGGGTGTGTAGGTTTTGTGTAAGCGTGCTGCAGGTTGAGTGTGTGACCCTACTCTGAACTGTAATCTGGGTGGTGCGGCAGAGCCAGTGGGATTAGGGCAGATTACGGCATCCTGACATGATGTAACTCTGAGAGGGTTCAGATGCTATTCCGCAAACTTGTGCTCATTCTCACACACACACACACACACAGATAATATATCTCCCCATCACTGAGTTGCTCATCCTCACACACCTTTACCGTCTTTCTGTCTCTCTGTCTCCATTTCTCTCTCTCTCTCTCTCTCTCTCTCTCTCTCTCTCTCTCTCTCTCTCATCCCCCTACCCTCAGGTCGTGGTTGTTAGCATGTAGGCTAGGTGTAAACATGTGTAGTGGGTGGTTTAATGACAAGCCTGGGTAACTCACAGTAAGCCGTAAACCTGCTAAAAGAGGAGCTCTTTCAGCTTTTGGGCTCTTCTCTTAGGACATTTACGGCTTCCTCTGAGCTAACTTACGCAAGCTTGTTATTATTCCTTCTGGACATAACACCCCAGATGAGAGCATGCCATGGAGACGCCGGGGGCACTCTGACCTCTCTAGTTACCTGCGGCGTGGTGGTGGTGGTGGTGATGATGATGATGATGATGGTTATTGCCACGCTAAGGAAATGCCCAAAGCCTTATTGGCGCGCTAAAGAAATCCCCAAAGCCTCATTGGCGCGCTAAAGAAATGCCCAAAGCTCGGCCTTATTAGGCCTGTGCCCGCCCAGTGCCCGCACCCTCTTATTTAACGTAGTACTGCAGGCCAGACTTATTTAACGTAGTCCTGCAGGCCAGACTTATTTAGCGTAGTCCTGCAGGCCAGACTTATTTAGCGTAGGCCAGACTTATTTAGCGTAGTCCTGCTAGCCAGACTTATTTAGCGTAGTCCTGCTAGCCAGACTTATTTAGCCTACTCCTGCAGGCCAGACTTATTTAACGTAGTCCTGCAGGCCAGACTTATTTAGCGTAGTCCTGCAGGCCAGACTTATTTATCGTAGTCCTTCCATTGTTGCCACTTATTTTGGGAGAGATGAAAAGCATGGAAATCACAGGAAAGACAACAAACACACTTTATAGCCCCGAGCTGGACAAGGCCCTGGGAGATTTGTGTGTGTGTGTGTGTGTGTGTGTGTTCTGTGTTGGTTTTGGCGAGGGCAGCGCTCCAGTGGTGACGTGGGGCGTGGTGGGCTGTGCCCCAAATGGCCGGCGCTCCTGCTACGTTTGGACCATGTTCAGGCTGCTTCTCCAGAGCCTCAGTCTCTGGCCAGCGCTCTGAGCTCTGTGACCTCCTGGTCCCAAACAAAGCGGCCATCAGAAGTGGACGTTGGACAGACACAGCTTTTACTAACTCTTTGGAGTGAGTGACTCTAAGGACAGAAGCACAGTGAGACTGTCCTATTGTTATTTTAGAGCTCGTCTTGGTCACCGTGGTGACAAGAGACTCCTTTTGTGACCTGACAATGTGCAGAGGTTCTGTATTATGTTGCCATGGCCATAGCCTGATATCCTGCAGGCAAGCTTGCTCCACAAGCTCCATTCCCCAGAAGAACCTGAACCTGAACATTCCACATGGCTCCAGTCAGAGTGGGAAAAGTTTGTTCAGGGGTGCATTCTTTTCCTTTTTGGTCTGTTCACTGTGTAATGTGTGGTCAATTGTATTGTGTGGTCAATTGTAATGTGTGATTATGACACAGACAGACAGACAGACCAACCTGCTGTTTGAAAGGTAGTGGTCTAATCCAGGCAGTCAGTGGCTGTCATGCACACGCCCTCAGCAGCTGTTTGCACAGTGAAGACCGGCTGTATGAGGTCGATAACCTGGTACTCACTCCCCATTGGCTGGACTGTTTGGGATAACCTGGTGCTCACTCCCCATTGGCTGGACTGTTTGGGATAACCTGGTGCTCACTCCCCATTGGCTGGACTGTTTGGGATAACCTGGTGCTCACTCCCCATTGGGTTGGTATGGCCTGGGTTGGCCCTGAGCCAGCCCTGAGTTGGCCCTGAGTTGGCCCTGAGTTGGCCCTGAGTTGGCCCTGAGTTGGCCCTGAGTTGGCCCTGAGTTGGCCCTGAGTTGGCCCTGAGTTGGCCCTGAGTTGGCCCTGAGCTGGCCCTGAGCTGGCCCTGAGCTGGCCCTGAGCTGGCCCTGAGTTGGCCTGTGATGTGAAGTGTAGTCAGCAGACAGGCCTGTGGTTTACTCGCACACTGTGCAAAGTTGCAAACATGTGGCATGTTACCTCAGTACCATCTTTAGCATAAGGCACCGCAGGTTTCACACACACACACACACACACACACACACACACACACACACACACAGACATACACACACACACAGACATACACACACACACACACACACACACACACACACACACACACACACACACACACACACACACACACACACACACACACACACACACACCGTGCTCCAGACTGACACATTTGGCTGTGGACTTCACGTCGAGATCTGTCTGTGTGTAGCCAAGACTAGGAACATGATTGTGCTGCCCTCGGCCCCGTCAGTCATGCTCAGACTCAGAGAGGGAGACGTGTGTGTAGTGTGTGTGTGTAGTGTGTGTGTGTAGTGTGTGTGTGTGTGTAGTGTGTGTGTGTGCGTAGTGTGTGAAGTGTGAGGAAGTGTGTGTTCTGACAGACAAACAGACAGTGTTTTTCTCCCTGGTGCATGTGTGCATGCGTGTGGTATCAGCTGCTGCCATTGGCGTCTGCTGTGCACCCTGCATGTCCGATTTGCAAGACAGGCAGACATCACACCACACAAACACACAATGACTACCTCTGTCTCTCTCTCACACACACACACACACACACACACACGCATGCACGCATGCGCACACACACACACACACACACACACACACACACACACACACACACACGCACACACACACACGCACACACACACACATGCCCGCACACACACCCACTCACTCACACACACACACACACACGCACGCACACACACACACGCACACACACACACACGCACGCACACACGCACGCACACACACCCACTCACTCACACACACACACACACACACACACACACATGCCACTCAGAATGAGTCTCACATACACCTGCTACAAACCTATCTACTAAGACTACCCTCTGTTAAACAAACCCAGTATGCTGTGACTGGCCTGGTCACGCACACTTACTCGGTGTTTCCCCTGGCATGCAAATGGCCCGGGCATCACAAGTTCACACTTGTTCTTCTCTGGTGAGGGGTGAACATTCTGTTGCCCTGGTGGCTGTGGTGGCTGCTCTATCTGCCCCGGCGTGGGGACGCTTCCTGCTCCGTGCTGGTGCAGTATCAGCAGGTGTGTGAGCCAGACTTTCAGTCGCTGTCTTCTAACCACACCTCTGTCAGTGTCTTTAACTCTGTCAGTGTCTCACTCGTTAACTCTGTCAGTGTGTCAGCTCTGTCAGTGTCTCACTCGTTAACTCTGTCAGTGTGTCAGCTCTGTCAGTGTCTCACTTGTTAACTCTGTCAGTGTCTCAGCTCTGTCAGTGTCTCACTTGTTAACTCTGTCAGTGTCTCAGCTCTGTCAGTGTCTCACTTGTTAACTCTGTCAGTGTCTCAGCTCTGTCAGTGTCTCACTCGTTAACTCTGTCAGTGTTTATCTCTCTATGTCTCTGAGTCTCTCACTTTTTAACTCTGTCAGTGTCTCACTCGTTAACTTTGTCAGTGTCTCTTGGTACTTCAACCTTCTCTGTCTTTAACTCTCAGATGCTGGTGTTGAAGTGTGTGTTCTAGTGTGGTGTTTCTTTCTCAGATGCTAGTGTTGAAGTGTGTGTTCTAGTGTGGTGTTTCTTTCTCAGATGCTGGTGTTGAAGTGTGTGTTCTAGTGTGGTGTTTCTCAGATGCTGAGTGTTGAAGTGTGTGTTCTAGTGTGTTCTCTCTCTTTTTGGGCAGCCGTGGCCTACTGGTTAGCACTTCGGACCTGTAACCGGAGGGTTGCCGGTTCGAACCCTGACCAGTAGGCACGGCTGAAGTGGCCTTGAGCAAGGCACCTAACCCCTCACTGCTCCCCGAGCGCCGCTGTTGATGCAGGCAGCTCACTGTGCCAGGATTAGTGTGTGCTTCACCTCACTGTGTGTACACTGTGTGCTGAGTGTGTTTCACTAATTCACAGATTGGGATAAATGCAGAGACCACATTTCCCTCACGGGATCAAAAGAGTATACTTATACTTATACTGTATACTAGATGCTGGTGTTGAAGTGTGTGTTCTAGTGTGTTTTCTCTCAGATGCTGGTGTTGAAGTGTGTGTTCTAGTGTGTTCTCTCTCAGATTCTGGTGTAGAAGTGTGTGTTTTAGTAACTGTGCGGTTGATCTCAGACATGCCAACATCTACACTATAGCTAGGAATTACCATCTAGTTAGCATCAGAAATGACTAATACTAGAGGATAGGAGTGCAGAGGAGGAGTTAGCACTGCATCTGTAAATACTAGTACTAGAGGATAGGAGTTAGCACTGCATCTGTAAATACTAGTACTAGAGGATAGGAGTTAGCACTGCATCTGCAACTAGTATTAGAGGATAGGAATTAGCACTGCATCTAGTACTAGAGGATAGGAGTTAGCACTGCATCTGCAACTAGTATTAGAGGATAGGAATTAGCACTGCATCTAGTACTAGAGGATAGGAGTTAGCACTGCATCTGCAACTACTGCAGTACTAGAGGATAGGAATTAGCACTGCATCTAGTACTAGATGATAGGAGTTAGCACTGCATCTGTAAATACTAGTACTAGAGGATAGGAGTTAGCACTGCATCTGTAAATACTAGTACTAGAGGATAGGAATTAGCACTGCATCTAGTACTAGAGGATAGGAGTTAGCACTGCATCTGTAAATACTAGTACTAGAGGATAGGAGTTAGCACTGCATCTGTAAATACTAGTACTAGAGGATAGGAATTAGCACTGCATCTAGTACTAGAGGATAGGAGTTAGCACTGCATCTGTAAATACTAGTACTAGAGGATAGGAATTAGCACTGCATCTAGTACTAGAGGATAGGAGTTAGCACTGCATCTGTAAATACTAGTACTAGAAGATAGGAGTTAGCACTGCATCTGTAAATACTAGTACTAGAGGATAGGAATTAGCACTGCATCTGTAAATACTAGTACTAGAGGATAGGAGTTAGCACTGCATCTGTAAGTACTAGTACTAGAGGATAGGAATTAGCACTGCATCTAGTACTAGAGGATAGGAGTTAACACTGCATCTGTAAATACTAGTACTAGAGGATAGGAGTTAGCACTGCATCTGTAAATACTAGTACTAGAGGATAGGAGTTAGCACTGCATCTGTAAATACTAGTACTAGAGGATAGGAGTTAGCACTGCATCTGTAAATACTAGTACTAGAGGATAGGAGTTAGGAGAGGAAGGACTGTAGGACTGTAGTGGAGTAGAGCGGACATGTTGGGTCGTGTCCAGAGCCTGTAATGCATCCCATTACCATGGAGCTAACTGCGTTAGGACCGACCTCACACACAGACTGGGGTTGTGTGAGCGTGCACGAGACAGACTGGGGTTGTGTGAGCGTGCACGAGACACAGTGCACGAAAGTAGAGCACTGCACACTTCCACAGCACATGTTTCATCTCTCACATCTCTCAGTGTGTGTGTGTTTGTGTGTGTGTGTCTTAGTGTGTGTGTCTTAGTGTCTGTGTGTGTGTGTGTGTGTGTGTCTTAGTGTGTCTTAGTGACTGTGAGTGTGTGTGTGTGTGTGGTAGTGCACTGGTGTCATACGTTCTCTCTCTGAAAGCTGTAGGTGACACTCATGCGACTACCTGACCTTTCATATTTACCTCCCACACATTCACCAGTTGGTTGGCTGTGATATAACCAAGTTTCATATATATGTGTGTGTGTGTGTGTGTGTGTGTGTGTGTGTGTGTGTGTGTGTGTGTGTGTGTGTGTGTGTGTGTGTGTGTGTGTGTGTGTGTGTGTGTGTGTGTGTGTTGGGGCTGGGAGTTACAGAATATATCACAGGTTGTGTGTGTGTGTGTGTGTGTGTGTGTGTGCACTATGCCTGTCTGTGTGTCTGCCAAGGGTCTGGCGACAGCTCTGTTAGATATCAGAGAGGAAATGTTTTTGTGTGTGTGTTTGTGTGTGTGTGTTTGTGTGTGTGTGTTTGTGTGTGTGTTTGTGTGATTGTTGGTGCTGTAGGGTGGAGCTCTGCCACCGTCCCTCTGAGACTCATAGATGGGAGGAAGTGTGTGTGAGTGTGTGTGTGTGTGTGTGTGTGTGTGTGTGTGTGTCTGTTCGTACACGTCACCCTTGGCTG
>NW_027468685.1:2426521-2429021 GCF_046254945.1 Alosa pseudoharengus
CAGAGTCCAGTACCCAGAGTCCAGTACCCAGAGTCCAGTACCCAGAGTCCAGTACCCAGAGTCCTACAGGCCCAGTCCTACCCAGAGTCCAGTACCCAGAGTCCAGTACCCAGAGTCCTGCAGGCCCAGTCCTACCCAGAGTCCAGTACCCAGAGTCCAGTACCCAGAGTCCAGTACCCAGAGTCCTACAGGCCCAGTCCTACCCAGAGTCCAGTACCCAGAGTCCTACAGGCCCAGTCCTACCCAGAGTCCAGTACCCAGAGTCCTACAGGCCCAGTCCTACCCAGAGTCCAGTACCCAGAGTCCTACAGGCCCAGTCCTACCCAGAGTCCAGTACCCAGAGTCCTACAGGCCCAGTCCTACCCAGAGTCCAGTACCCAGAGTCCTACAGGCCCAGTCCTACCCAGAGTCCAGTACCCAGAGTCCTGCAGGCCCAGTCCTACCCAGAGTCCAGTACCCAGAGTCCTGCAGGCCCAGTCCTACCCAGAGTCCAGTACCCAGAGTCCTGCAGGCCCAGTCCTACCCAGAGTCCAGTACCCAGAGTCCTACAGGCCCAGTCCTACCCAGAGTCCAGTACCCAGAGTCCTACAGGCCCAGTCCTACCCAGAGTCCAGTACCCAGAGTCCTACAGGCCCAGTCCTACCCAGAGTCCAGTACCCAGAGTCCTACAGGCCCAGTCCTACCCAGAGTCCAGTACCCCGTCTCTCCCGTCCTCCTCTCAGCCCCACTTCTGGTTGCGGACGCAGTTGTGTCAGTTTGAGGTTTCTTGGCCACTGACTGAGTTTGCCAGGTGATCCCTATCTCTCACACACACACACACACACACACACACACACACACACACACACAAACCTTTTAACTGGCCGTTGAAATTGGTGCAATAAAACACTCAATCCTGTTCAATGCAAACATACAAAATTTTGAATTGCATACAAACACACACACACACACACACACACACACACACACACACACACACACACACACACACACACACACACACCTCTGTCAGCAGGTGAGTGAGTTATCCTCCACCTGTTCCTCTGTTCAAGGTGAGTTGCAACACCTGCAGACCCACCCATTCCACAGAGGCCCTAGATCACACACACACACACACACACACACACACACACACGCACTTTGCAGGCCCATATACTTTACAAAGGAACTAGTTTACACACACAACTAAACACACATATACACACTGAATACACACTAAATTACACACACACATAATACGACCCATTAGTTGGCACACATTAGGACACACACAACTAAACACAGAGAGAGACTGAGAGAGACAGAGAGAGAGAGAGACAGAGACAGAGAGAGAGAGAGAGAGAGAGAGGACGCTGGTGTGCGTGGTTGTGTTGAGAATAATGAATAATGGGGTGTGAATAATCGGATGCGAAAAGCGGAGTGTGCCGGTGCTCTCAGTGCTGTAGTGGAGGATGGAGGTACTCGTCTGGTGGTCTGTGTGTGTGTGTGTAGGGGCTCGTCTGGTGGTCTGTGTGTGTGTGTGTAGGGGCTCGTCTGGTGGTCTGTGTGTGTGTGTGTAGGGGCTAGTCTGGTGGTCTGTGTGTGTGTGTGTGTAGGGGCTAGTCTGGTGATCTGTGTGTGTGTGTGTGTAGGGGCTAGTCTGGTGGTCTGTGTGTGTGTGTGTAGGGGCTAGTCTGGTGGTGTGTGTGTGTGTGTGTGTGTGTAGGGGCTAGTCTGGTGGTCTTTGTGTGTAGGGTCTAGTCTGGTGGTGTGTGTGTGTGTAGGGGCTAGTCTGGTGTTGTGTGTGTGTGTGTAGGGGCTAGTCTGGTGGTGTGTGTGTGTGTGTGTGTGTGTGTGTAGGGGCTAGTCTGGTGGTCTGTGTGTCTGTGTAGGGGCTAGTCTGGTGGTCTGTGTGTGTGTATAGTGTTTCCCACAGAATTGAATTCTATTTGTGGTGGTAGGTTTGCAGAATTAACTTGAATGCAACAGTTTTTAACAAATTAGCGCAGCATGGTTATGATGCAGATTTAAGCACAATTTAGCCAGTTGACTTTTATGCAATTGCAGGATTGTTAATGTTTTCTTTAAACATGCATGTAGGTTTGTTGAGAGACAAGGAGAGGCTACTCAAAGGTGCACATAGCTTTACAATGAAGGAATTCCATCCAATTTAAATAGTACCACATGGAAAATCATTGTGTGGTGGTCAGTGTTGATATTGTGGTGGGCCGCCACAAATAAGTCAATGTGAAACACTGAATCGTGAATATTTAGTTAAATGCACATGCAGAGGAGGGGCAGCGGACTACGAGAGAGAGCGGGGGGGCGGGGCTACGAGAGAGATCGGGGGGGCGGGGCTACGAGAGAGAGCGGGGCGGGGCAAGGAAAGGCTGTGTGCGTAAAAAGCGCAGCTCAATGGCAATGCAAGGATTTGATCTTATATTTAAATTAAATTAAATTAAATTAATATATTCATCTGTTGCGGCCGATTTTGATTTTGTGGCGCCCCGCCACAGATTAG
>NW_027468685.1:2434021-2436521 GCF_046254945.1 Alosa pseudoharengus
GCAGAGAATCAGAGGCTCAGTCCCTGCCTCAGTCATTGCAAGCGCATCTTGTTTGATTAATCACCCATCATCAATTTTTAGAATTGTGTTATTTAGTATAATTTGTATTTTAGTATATTTAGTATTTAGTATATATTTATCTTCTACTGTCCTTATTGCTTAGTTGTGTTTTTTATATTATATACTTTTAATTACTTTCTGCTGTTAGTGAATGTGTGTGTGTGTTGTCTGTATGCTACTGTGACCTTGAATTTCCCCTGGGGATCAATAAAGTATCTATCTGTCTATCTATCTATCTATCTATCTGTGGCGGTAGATAAATAGAGCTAGCATAACCTACCACAAATAGTCAGATCCGATCTAATTTTCATAGTTATTGACGGTTAAAAATAAGAAAGTGTCTGTAGGGATCATGTAACGTTACCAGCCGTAAATCGCGCTGATTTGAAGTTCAACAACTACCAGTGAGCCGCCACCTGCAGCATAGCCTATAGTCACTGGTGCAGTGCTTCACTTTTTGCCATTACCATTAAGAAACTGTCGCTATGCTTTCATGTGCCACTGCTAGCTTATTTCAGGATGACTGCATAAACAAATCTAGTGAGATCTGTGGATCTGCGTTGTATCTAAACAGACTAATATTCTCACGCAAATTTGTCTTTTGAAGTGGCCTGTAGCTATTTTAATCCGGCCTGCGACACCTTAACGGAAAACAAGATGACATGCTACTATTTAGACCTATGAGGCAAACAGGCGGACATCTCCACACCCATTCGTCGTGGTGGAATATCCCACAAACTTTTCATTCAAGAGATTAGCCTACATATCAGAATAAACAGCAGAATTTACCGAACACATAGGTGTAAAGCATTCCGTTATTCAATTAGCCGTTCCAGAGTAATCCGGTTTTGAAATTGAAGCAAATGTCTACGAGGTCTCTAACTTTGGACTGTTGTAATACACGATACGGCCAAATACAAAATAAATGTTAACAATATCGCCTAGATAACTGTAAATATTAAAACCAGAGTTTTTCCAATGTAGTTTCACAAAATGCTAAGCAAGTTTCCTAAAGCTGAGCTGTGCATTTATTGTTCAGTGCATGATTTCATAACAGGCCAAACAGAAAATAAATACTAAATGTTAAATATAGCCTTGATACCTGTAAATATTTAAATCAGATGATGTACAGTATAGTTAGATCAAGTTGGAATTATAGGATGCTCCAGAACTCACACAAACGGAGTCTTAAAGGAGCCACACCACTTTTATGACATGACACTATGGCATATTATTGTGGTTATGTTGGCTTTTAGTTTTGTTGCTACTGTGCTTGTAGGTTTAGGGCAAAATTCAGCACATTTTAGTCGTATCGCAATAATGCCGATAACCGTGATCATTTTAAGTAGCCTACTATAATCATGATATCACATTTTCATGCCATTTCTCTAGTGGCTGGTAAAAAAGTTGAGTGGCTGGTAGATTTTGGAATCCACCAGCCACAGTGGCAGGTGGAACAAATATTTAATTTCCATCCCTTCTATCTATCTATCTATATATATATCTATCTATATATCTATCTATCTATCTATCTATCTATCTTTCAGTACACACACACACACACACACACTTTCCATGCACATACTAATGAATACCTACAGACAAAGGCTGCTTATCCCATTGTGCTGAAGAATACAACTTCCGCTGTGGCTCTAGACTTCCTGAGAGAGTGTGTGTGTGTGTTTTGTGGAGTGGTTAGGGCGGTGTGTGTGTGTGTGTGGGTTAGGGTGGTGAGTCTTATCTCAGCCGTTCCTGCCGCCCGTGCTGCATCGACAGGGTGGGGCTGACAGCTAGTGTTAAGCTTTATCCTACACACACACACACACACACACACACACACACTCCATAACTACCCACTTCCTCTCAGCAACGGCCCATAACCCACAACAATTTATGGGTGCTGCTCCCGCTATCGCCCGCTCATCCCCCTCACACACACACACACACACACACACACACACACACAGTGTCAGGCTCAGTGCCCAGAAGTCGTAAAAACCAGTGTGGATTTAAGACGTCAAGGTAGAGCTCCATAGACAGGCCTGCAGTAACTTAGCTAACACACACAGGTAGGCCCACAGTAGCTTAGCTTAATACAGCTGCTGTGCTTTGCTCTGTTTTGCTGGGCGGGGATGGTGGAGCTAGGTAGTTAGCCTTTGCTTTGAGTTAGCCTGTTAGTGCTTTTTGTAGACTGTTAGCCTAGCCTCGGAGAACCTGTTCAACCTGTCCAATGTTCCAAAAACCCAGGCATCAATCACAATCGCTTATTCGGCATGACCGATATAGCAGTACATTCAACACAACCAATGGCTGTGCTGATAGCGACAGGGTTAGACCTGTATTTTCTTTGGAATTGAGTAACCAACTGCATTTAGCCTGTGCTTAGAGGAGACTGTTAGCCTGTACCTTGAGTAAACTGTTAGCCTGTGCTTAGAGTAGA
>NW_027468685.1:2441653-2444153 GCF_046254945.1 Alosa pseudoharengus
ATCTTTCCTCTTCTCCCCTCCTCTCTCTCCTCTCCTCTCTCCTCCTCCCTCCCCATCCTCCCCCTCCTCATCTCTCTCCTCTCTCTCCTCCTCTCCTTTCCTCCTCTCTCTCCCCTCCTCCTCCCCTCTCCTCCTCTCTCTCTCTCCTCTCTCCTCCTCCTCTCCTCCTCTCTCCCCTCCTCTCCTCTCTCCTCCTCTCCTCTCTCTCCTCTCTCTCCTCCTCTCCTCTCTCCTCCTCCTCTCCTCCTCTCTCCCCTCCTCCTCTCTCTCTCTCTCTCCTCTCTCCTCCTCTCTCCTCTCTCTCCTCTCCTCTCTCCTCCTTCCTCTCCTCTCTCACCTCCTCTCCTCTCTCTCCTCTCCTCTCTCCTCCTCTCCTCTCCTCTCTCCTCTCTCTCCCCTCCTCCTCTCCTCCTCCTCCTCTCCTCCTTTCTCTCCTCCTCTCCTCTCCTCCTCCTCTCCTCCTCTCTCCCCTCCTCTCCTCTCTCCTCCTCTCCTCTCTCTCCTCTCTCTCTCTCTCCTCTCCTCTCTCCTCTCTCCTCCTCCTCTCCTCCTCTCTCCCCTCCTCTCCTCTCTCTCCCCTCCTCTCCTCTCTCCTCCTCTCTCCTCTCTCCTCTCCTCCTCTCCTCTCTCACCTCCTCTCTCTCTCTCCTCTTCTCCTCTCCTCTCTCCTCTCTCTCCCCTCCTCCTCTCCTCCTCCTCCTCTCCTCTCTCTCCCCTCCTCTCCTCTCTCCTCCTCTCCTCTCTCTCCTCTCCTCTCTCCTCTCTCTCCTCCTCTCCTCCTCCTCCTCTCCTCCCCAGGCTCTGGAGGTGCCTGATGGCCGGCGTGCTCCGTTCCCTCCTCAGCAGCGCAGCAGCAGCAGCAGGAGTGTGGACACTCAGACGCCGTGTGTCCCTGGCCGCTCCAGCAGCTGCTCGTCTCTGTCCCCCTGCCCCTCCCCCGCATGCCCCCCGGGGGCCAGCTCACACGGGGGCAGCCCCTACTCCACAGACGAGCTGCTGGACGACCGGGACAAAGGTACACACACACACCACACACACACGCACACCACACGCACACACCACACACACCACACACACACACACACACACACACACCACACACACACACCGCACACACACCACACACACACACACACACACAACCCACTTACGCACACACACACACACACACACAGACACCGCACACACGCACACACACCACACACACAACCCACTTACGCACACACACACACACACACACCGCACACACGCACACACACACCACACACACCCACTACACACACACACACACACCACACACACAACCCACTTACGCACACACACCGCACACACGCACACACACACACCACACACACCCACTACACACACACACACACACACACACACACACACACACCACACACACGCACACACACCACACACACGCACACACACACCACACACACGCACACTCACAAACCACACACACACACACACACACACACACACACACACACACACACACACACACACACACACACACACACACACACCACACACGCGCGATAAGGAGGCCGATAACCGATATGTAAAACCAGTATGTCAGTTGTCAAAAAGGGGGGTAGATAGTAAAGGCGATATGCTGCAAAAATTTAATTCAAAAGCATTTAATTATGCAAACTTTTCTTTCTTCTTTTGATACACAATTGTCTATCAACTTGCATCACTTGCAAGTGTATATCCTGTGTAGGCCTATCATGTTAATCCAAGAGCTGAGTGATAGCAATTATTTTCATAGAGTAGACCTACACAATGGGCTATGTGCTTGTTAAGGGACCTGTCACAAAGAGGATGCTTTGCCATCGTGTGTGTGAGTGCACTAGAGAGGGAGAGGGAGAGGTGCATGCGTGATGACAAGTGTTACGGTTGAATAGTTTAACAAAACAGTTTTAAAATAGTTCTTAGGCTATTTAAGCATGCAATTTGTGTCCATATGCTATAAGCTACACTTTTGAGAGCCTAAAAGGCATGTTAATAGCCAGCTCAGGACGCGATTTACTTCAGGTCGGATTAAACGTGTGGTTTGTGGTGTAACGTTCTCGTTCTCTCTGTCCTGTTCTGCAGTGGACACACTCTCACACACACATACACTCTCACACACACACTCGTGTGGTTTGTGGTGTGACGTTCTCGTTCTCTCTGTCCTGTTCTGCAGTGGACACACTCTCACACACACACACACTCTCACACACACACACACGTGTGGTTTGTGGTGTGACGTTCTCTCTGTCCTGTTCTGCAGTGGACAGTGGCAGCAGCTCTCCGCTGCCCAAGTTCGCGTCGTCCCCTAAACCCAACAACAGCTACATGTTCAAGAGAGAGCCGCCCGAGGGCTGCGAGAAGATCAAGGTGTTCGAGGAGAGGTGAGCACTGTGCGTGCGTGTGTGTGTGTGTGTGTGTGAGTGTGTGAGTGTCTGTCTGTGTGTGTGTGTGTGCGCGTGTGTGTCTGTGTGTGTGTGTG
>NW_027468685.1:2451653-2461653 GCF_046254945.1 Alosa pseudoharengus
CACACACACACACACACACACACATACACCCACACACACACACACACACACACACACATACACACAAACACAGACAGACTGCTGTCCCTGAAGAGTCTCCGTCATAGAAAACTCATCTTACAGTTTTTTTCAACTGCTTACACACTAAATCTTTGCTTGTCACACAATTTTCTAAACATGTCCTCCAAACATCATAACCCGACACCAAATCTGCAAAACCATACACTAATTCTCAGTGTTTGACTCAGTTTTCAATTGACTAAAACACATTTTGCAAAACACCACACACAATTTTCTACCTAACACACAAAAATCTAACAGGAAGTAACTTGATTTCGTTCTTCAAACACAACTCATCAAAATGCCACACTAAATCACCAGTGCTTCACTCTTTCTCTTCACATGTGCAAGCACTCTTTACTTTACTGAACACCATCCAATCATTGCCTTAGTATAGGTCTATGAATAGATATACTCTCTATATACCTGTAGGTATAGACCCTTTCAATCTGCTCCTAGAGGATTTCCGGTTGAAATATTCAGAACCAATGCAGATACTTTGAAAATAGAGAAAATACAGTAATCGGACTTTAGCTTACAGTAATGTTCTACAAAAAGTTGTTTTTTTGTAAAATTTGTCTTTTTACTCTATTTTTGTTTGTCCCCATGTTACAGTACCATTAGCTCAATACATTTTTCTGTGCCTCCAGAAATGCCTTAGGAACGCTTACTGTAGAATTGTTTGTTTGTGCAGTTGAAAGGGTCTATAGGTCTATGAATACATCTTGTACACGACCCCCCCCCTCCCACACACACACACACACACACACTTGTCTTTAGAAAAAAACAAAATCAGTGTTTTCAAAACTCCATGTACATCTGGTGGTCACTGTATTCTTCTTTGCTTTTTTTCTTGTTTGCTGTAAAATACTGTATTCACAACAGCAAATTATTTGGGAAAAAACACTATTTTTGGTTTCAATATTGCTTGCATTGTTACTGTGTATTTCCACTTCTCTTTGTTGATACCGTAACTTTCACTCTTGTATGGAAATACAAATAGAAAGCCTAAGACAGAAGAGCTTTAGGTTTTGAGCAACAGTGTGTACATGATGTATCCAAAATGTCATATTATGACAAAAGTGTTTGTAATGTGAGGCGAATGTTTGCTTTAAACATGTGTTTTTGACATTTTGAATGTTGTGTGTCATTTTGCTGGAGATTTGGGGCATTTTGCATTTTGTGTGAGCAGTTGTGGGTTTTGTGTGTGGAGTTCTGAAAAATAGACACAGAGTTTTGAAAACGTGTGTAAACAATTGTAAAAAACTGTAAAGGACTCCAGGGCAGTCAGTGTTCTCTGGGTCTAATGATGTGTGTGTAGTGTGTTCTGGGCCTGAGGAGTGCGTGTCGTGTGTGTGTGTGTATGTCGTAGTGTGTGTGTGTGTCGTAGTGTGTGTGTCGTTGTGTGTGTGTGTGTCATAGTGTGTGTGTGTGTGTCTTAGTGTGTGTGTGTGTGTGTGTGTGTCATAGTGTGTGTGTGTGTGTGTGTGTGTGTGTGTGTGTGTCGTAGTGTGTGTGTGTGTGTGTGTGTGTCGTAGTGTGTGTGTGTGTCATAGTGTGTGTGTGTGTGAGTGTGTGTGTGTGTGTGTGAGTGTTTGTGTCGTAGTGTGTGTGTGTGTGTGTGTGTGTGTGTGTGTTCTGATGAGAGGAAACAGGGCTGTAAGGTAACCTTTCAGTGACTGTGTGTGTGTGTGTGTGTGTGTGTGTGTGTGTGTGTGTGTGTGTGTGTGTGTTCTGATGAGAGGAAACAGGGCTGTAAGGTAACCTTTCAGTGACTGTGTGTGTGTGTGTGTGTGTGTGTGTGTGTGTGTGTTCTGATGAGAGGAAACAGGGCTGTAAGGTAACCTTTCAGTGACTGTGTGTGTGTGTGAGAGAGAGAGAGTGGGTGTGTGAGATCCAGAGAATGTGTGGAATGAGTGCACAAGGGAAATGAGGGCTTAGGGCAGGTGTGGGCAAACTTTTTGGCTCAAGGGCCACATTGGGTTTTGAAAATTGGCCGGCGGGCCGCACAACACCCCCCCCCACACACACACACACACACACACACACATAAAAAAATACATTTTTTAAAGCCTATAATTATGACCGCCGCGCAGCGAAACCATATCATATAGGTTTAGTCAGATTTTTTTTTTTTTTCTTTTTCGCATGTCCAAATTTCCGTCAATGAGTCCCGGGACACTGAAAGACCGGGGTAGACGAAACTTGGTGGGCATGTAACCCCACATGGATAGCATGGAACCATCGTTTTTCGTTTTGATCTGTAGCCCCCCCGCTGGACTGCACCCCCTGAAAGGAGGGTAGGGCAGACACAGTTTTCTGTGAATATCTCGAGAACCGTAAGGTTTAGGAGGACCATTTTTTTTTTTGTAAGTTGATCTCAAGTGGCCATGTCAACCCATTCCATAACCATTCATTTCATGTATAGCGCCACCTAGTTAAACACAAAAAAGTTAAAATGAGGTGTTGTAATCGCAGGTATCTGTGACCTAACATAGTCAAAACTGCACGAAATTGGAAGTGTAGGATCATTATGACACCCTCTGAATGCACGCCAAGTTTCGTGGAATTCCGTTCATGGGGGGCCACACAATAAATTAATTTATGTTACTATACACCAACTGGCCTGTAGGTGGCCGGAGACAGTTTTCTGTGAATATCTCGAGAACCGTAGGGCCTAGGAGGTCCACCTTTTTTTTGTATGTTGATCTCAAGGGGCCATGTCAACCCATCCCATTACCACTTATTTCATGTATAGCGCCACCTAGTTAAAAATTAAAAAGCAAAAACTTAGGTGTTTTCATCACAATATTTCTGGCTGACATGGTCAAAACTGCACGAAATTGAAAGTGTAGGATCATTATGACACCCTCCGAATGCATGCCAAGTTTTGTGTACTTTCGTTCATGGGGGGCCTTACAATAAAATAATTTATGTGTACATTTAGTGACTTACACCAACAAGGATTCCCGGGACACTGAAAGACCGGGGTACACAAAACTTGGTGGGCATGTACCCCCACATGGATAGCATGGAACCGTCATTTTTTGTTTTGATCTGTAGCCCCCCCGCTGGACTGGACCCCCCGAAAGGAGGGTAGGCCAGACACAGTTCTCTGTGAATATCTTGAGAACTGTAGGGCCTAGGATGACCATTTTTTTTCCGTATATTTGCCTCCAGGGGTCATGTTAACCCATTTCATGTGCACACATGTGCACAAACAGATACACACGCACACACACACATTCACAGTAATCATACGTATGACATATACTCACACAGTAGACATATGTACGCTTCCATGCACAGGCACATACGCAGGCACACACACAAGCACGCACACACACACACACACACACTCACACACACACACACCCACACACATAACATAAACATAACACAAACAATCAAGAATTTCTCAGAATTATGAACAGGCAAGATGGAGGTGGGGTTGTATAAAATGAATTTTACATGTGAAATCTATGAACTAATCATGTTTTGGTACTTGTTGTCTAGCAGATACCAAGAATTGAGTGTGGATAATGCAATTTAGTGAGACAGTTAGAATCATATAGGCCTTTCAGCGTGATTTCTTTTTGTGGAAAAAATGTGCTGGACTGGGCGGCGGTCATATTTTGTACCGCTCTGCGGTACATCTAGTTTAGTATGAAACATATTTGTTTTAAAATATTAATTGCTTAAAAATACTGCTAATTTTATGCTGTTTAACAAATGTATAAATTGTGCACTGTCGCTTTAAGACAGTCGCTTTAATTCACGTTTATTTCTCAATGATCTTCTGCCTGCTCCACTATGGCTAGTGCTGTACCTACGGCTGGGCCCTCTCACAGTTTTTAAATGGTCAGTAGTGGGAACTACTGTTGCCTTCTTATAAGAAGGAGATATCAATTATCAACAATCACAAGCCAGCTGGAACCTGCGGCTCTCTCTCCCTCTCGTGAGTGCAGACGCGTTCCCAATTACAGTTTTTTTCAACTGCTTACACACTAAATCTTTTCTTGTCACACAATTTTCTAAACATGTTTTCTAAACATCATAACCCCACACCAAATCTGCAAAACCATACACTAATTCTCAGTGTTTGACTCAGTTTTGAATTGACTAAAACACATTTTGCAAAACACCACACACAATTTTCTACCTAACACACAAAAATCTAACAGGAAGTAACTTGATTTCGTTCTTCAAACACAATCCTTCAAAATGCCACACTAAATCACCAGTGCTTCACTCTTTCTCCTCACATGTGTAAACACTCTTTACTTAACTGAACACCATCCAATCATTGCCTTAGTATAGGTCTATGAATAGATGTAGTCTCTATATAGGTATGGACCCTTTCAATCTGCTCCTAGAGGATTTCCGGTTGAAATATTCAGAACCAATGCAGATACTTTGAAAATTACAGTAATCGGACTTTAGCTTACAGTAATGTTCTACAAAAAGTTGATTTTATGTAAAATTTGTCTTTTTACTTTATTTTTGTTTGTCCCCATGTTACAGTACCATTAGCTCAATACATTTTTCTGTGCCTCCAGAAAAGCCTTAGGAACGCTTACTGTAGAATTGTTTGTTTCTGCAGTTGAAAGGGTCTATAGGCCTATGAATACATACTGTACACGACCCCCCCCCCCCCCCCCCCCCCACACACACACACACACACACACTTGTCTTTGGGGAAAAAAATCAGTGTTTTCAAAACTCCATGTACATCTGGTGGTCACTGTATTCTTCTTTGCTTTTTTTCTTGCTGTAAAATACTGTATTCGCAACAGCAAATTATTTGCGAAAAATCACTATTTTTGGTTTCAATATTGCTTGCATTTTTACTGTGTATTTCAACTTCTCTTTGTTGATATCGTAATGTTCACTCTTGTATGGAAATACATATAGAAAGCCTAAGACAGAAGAGCTTTAGGTTTTGAGCAACAGTGTGTACATAATGTATCCAAAATGTCATATTATGACAAAAGTGTTTGCAATGTGAGACGAATGTTTGATTTACAGTTTTTTTCAACTGCTTACACACTAAATCTTTGCTTGTCACACAATTTTCTAAACATGTCCTCTAAACATCATAACCCGACACCAAATCTGCAAAACCATACACTAATTCTCAGTGTTTGACTCAGTTTTCAATTGACTAAAACACATTTTGCAAAACACCACACACAATTTTCTACCTAACACACAAAAATCTAACAGGAAGTAACTTGATTTCGTTCTTCAAACACAACCCATCAAAATGCCACACTAAATCACCAGTGCTTCACTCTTTCTCTTCACGTGTGCAAACACTCTTTACTTTACTGAACACCATCCAATCATTGCCTTAGTATGGGTCTATGAATAGATATACTCTCTATATAGGTATAGACCCTTTCAATCTGCTCCTAGAGGATTTCCGGTTGAAATATTCAGAACCAATGCAGATACTTTAAAAATAGAGAAAATACAGTAATCGGACTTTAGCTTACAGTAATGTTCTACAAAAAGTTGTTTTTTTGTAAAATTTGTCTTTTTACTCTATTTTTGTTTGTCCCCATGTTACAGTACCATTAGCTCAATACATTTTTCTGTGCCTCCAGAAATGCCTTAGGAACGCTTACTGTAGAATTGTTTGTTTCTGCAGTTGAAAGGGTCTATAGGCCTATGAATACATACTGTACACGACCCCCCCCCCACCTCCCACACACACACACACACACACACTTGTCTTTAGAAGAAAAAAAATCAGTGTTTTCAAAACTCCATGTACATCTGGTGGTCACTGTATTCTTCTTTGCTTTTTTTCTTGTTTGCTGTAAAATACTGTATTCACAACAGCAAATTATTTGGGAAAAATCACTATTTTTGTTTTCAATATTGCTTGCATTTTTACTGTGTATTTCAACTTCTCTTTGTTGATACCGTAACTTTCACTCTTTTGTTTGTTTCTGTTGGGTACACGACCCCCCCCCCACCTCCCACACACACACACACACACACACTTGTCTTTAGAAGCTTCTTTTTTTCCTTGTTTGCTGTAAAATACTGTATTCACAACAGCAAATTATTTGGGAAAAATTACCGTAACTTTCACTCTGTATCACAAAAGTCTTCAGATTTGAGGCATTTTGCATTTTGTGTGAGCAGTTATGGGTTTTGTGTGTGGAGTTTTGAAAAATAGACACAGAGTTTTGAAAACGTGTGTAAACAGTTGTAAAAAACTGTAAATGGATCGCATGTTCACGTTAGATCTGCTGCAAAGGAGATAACTAAGAGTTAACTTAGTTTAACATGATGTTATCTCTATTTAACATGATGTTTTGACATTGACATAATGTTCTCTAAGGAGAGTGAAAAGCAGTTTGCAGTAAAGTTAACCAACGTCGTCTCTATCGCAGGAAAAAACTAGCGAGCAGCCTGATAACTAAATGAAATGCTCGGCAGGTCGGATGAAAGTGCTTGGCGGGCCGGATCCGGCCCGCGGGCCGCAGTTTGCCCACCCCTGGTTTAGGGTGTAAGAGTCTGGAAGAACACACACACACACACACACATACGCACACACACGCACGCACACACACACACACGCACGCACGCACACACACACACACACACACACACACACACACTTTTTGCCCCAGGCCTTAGCCCCGACCTTACTGTGCATATATATCAGGTGCGTGTGTGTGTGTGTGTGTGTGTGTGTGTGTGTGTGTGTGTGTGTGTGTGTGTGGTCATGACCCTAAGGCTATTCTTCAATTTGTAAATATTTGTTTTTGTCTGGGAAACAGGCACAGGTGTGTGTGTGTGTGTGTGTGTCAGGGAAACATGCACAGGTTCACATGAATATTGTGGGTTCTTTGGGGACTTGTTACACATCTCCGAGGTGTGTGTCATGGCTTGGATGTGTGTAAGTGTGTGTCTTTGCTTTGTGCCAGAACCCAGAGGTGTGTGTGAATGTGTGTTCTCACTTTTCTGCATGTCATGTTGTAGCTGGCTGTTTCCACTGGGCCCGTGGGGAGTCTGCACATGTGCAGTATCAAGTATAAGTATATACTCTTTTGATCCTGTGAGGGAAATTTGGTCTCTGCATTTATCCCAATCTGTGAATTAGTGAAACACACTCAGCACACAGTGAACACACAGTGAGGTGAAGCACACACTAATCCCACTAAACACACTCAGCACACAGTGAACACACAGTGAGGTGAAGCACACACTAATCCCGACGCAGTGAACACACAGTGAGGTGAAGCACACACTAATCCCACTAAACACACTCAGCACACAGTGAACACACAGTGAGGTGAAGCACACACTAATCCCACTAAACACACTCAGCACACAGTGAACACACAGTGAGGTGAAGCACACACTAATCCCACTAAACACACTCAGCACACAGTGAACACACAGTGAGGTGAAGCACACACTAATCCCACTAAACACACTCAGCACACAGTGTACACACAGTGAGGTGAAGCACACACTAATCCCACTAAACACACTCAGCACACAGTGAACACACAGTGAGGTGAAGCACACACTAATCCCACTAAACACACTCAGCACACAGTGAACACACAGTGAGGTGAAGCACACACTAATCCCACTAAACACACTCAGCACACAGTGAACACACAGTGAGGTGAAGCACACACTAATCCCACTAAACACACTCAGCACACAGTGAACACACAGTGAGGTGAAGCACACACTAATCCCACTAAACACACTCAGCACACAGTGAACACACAGTGAGGTGAAGCACACACTAATCCCACTAAACACACTCAGCACACAGTGAACACACAGTGAGGTGAAGCACACACTAATCCCACTAAACACACTCAGCACACAGTGAACACACAGTGAGGTGAAGCACACACTAATCCCACTAAACACACTCAGCACACAGTGAACACACAGTGAGGTGAAGCACACACTAATCCCACTAAACACACTCAGCACACAGTGAACACACAGTGAGGTGAAGCACACACTAATCCCACTAAACACACTCAGCACACAGTGAACACACAGTGAGGTGAAGCACACACTAATCCCACTAAACACACTCAGCACACAGTGAACACACAGTGAGGTGAAGCACACACTAATCCCACTAAACACACTCAGCACACAGTGAACACACAGTGAGGTGAAGCACACACTAATCCCACCAAACACACTCAGCACACAGTGAACACACAGTGAGGTGAAGCACACACTAATCCCACCAAACACACTCAGCACACAGTGAACACACAGTGAGGTGAAGCACACACTAATCCCACTAAACACACTCAGCACACAGTGAACACACAGTGAGGTGAAGCACACACTAATCCCACTAAACACACTCAGCACACAGTGAACACACAGTGAGGTGAAGCACACACTAATCCCACTAAACACACTCAGCACACAGTGAACACACAGTGAGGTGAAGCACACACTAATCCCACTAAACACACTCAGCACACAGTGAACACACAGTGAGGTGAAGCACACACTAATCCCACTAAACACACTCAGCACACAGTGAACACACAGTGAGGTGAAGCACACACTAATCCCACTAAACACACTCAGCACACAGTGAACACACAGTGAGGTGAAGCACACACTAATCCCACTAAACACACTCAGCACACAGTGAACACACAGTGAGGTGAAGCACACACTAATCCCACTAAACACACTCAGCACACAGTGAACACACAGTGAGGTGAAGCACACACTAATCCCACCAAACACACTCAGCACACAGTGAACACACAGTGAGGTGAAGCACACACTCTTTCAGTACTTACAGACTTCCATCTTGGGAGAGATGGCTACATCTCGGGAGAGATGGCTACAGTGCCACAATTCCCATCTTGAAGTGAAAGTGGTTATCAATTATTTCATATGTTGAGCATTTACACACTTTTAGCTACAATCTCCCCACATACTATTAAGTGAAGATACACACATCTCAAAACATTTTCATTGTTACGGGCTATCATAAATTCTGTGTCATAGTGTCTTTCTGAGTGTGTGCGTGTGTAGCCTACATGTGTGTGTACCTGCCTGTATGCGCACAGAAATGTGATAGGTTTGCTTGTTGTACTGCATCAAGATTGACAACAATTTCGACCAATTATGACTGACTTCAGATCTCAAAAAGTTGAGTGCGTTCTGAGGCCGACCACTCGTTGATTTGTTGTGGATAACTTATTTTATTATTCGACGACAATGTAAAATGCAAATTGCTTTTTTGCTACTGCTGCATGTTGCAGAGAAACGCTCAAATGCATGTCAATCGAAAGCGGAGAAGCAGGTGGTCACCCAGCCCTCCACACACACACAACAGCCCTCCCTGCATGAAACGTCCCTCTTCATTCTGCTAACATTTACAGTAGCTATTCTGACCTCTTCTTCAATTTGTCCCTGCTGGGTAACGTCTCTCTCCTCCTCCTCCTCCGTAACGTCTCTGTCCACCTCTTCCGAATCCACCTGTACTTCTCCTTCCTCTCTCACTGCACATCAAACGTAACGTCTCTCTCCTCCTCCTCCTCCGTAACGTCTCTGTCCACCTCTTCCGAATCCACCTGTACTTCTCCTTCCTCTCTCACTGCACATCAAACGTAACGTCTCTTTCTCATTTTCACAATTTCACAGACGGAAACTCACTTCTCTCTGCGGTCAGACAGCTCCAATGGAAAAATTTGGAGGGGAGGGGGTGGGCTGAGAGATGTCATTGGACTAGCCCAATGTCCGTCAAGAAATCAACCAATGTAACCGAATAAACCTGATTCCTGAGTTTTCCTGAAGTTTGCCAGTCTAAGTTAATATTAAGTAATTATTCACCACAATTACTTTCAAGACCGCATTACTGAGCCAACATTACTGAGACCACATGACTGAATACATGGTCAGCAATGCCTTC
>NW_027468685.1:2485426-2490426 GCF_046254945.1 Alosa pseudoharengus
ATGATTGCACCTGGGAGAGGTAGGCTACATTCCCTTTATTATTATAATCACTATTGATAACGCATTATATACGGAACAGGCGAGAATGCATCTCGATCAGCAAGTGTTACTGGGTTTCGCCTGAGCGTTGTAGATAGATACCTTTATATGGCTCTGGGTTTCGCGATTTGATTTCTGCATTGTTCAGTAATAGGTGCTAGGCTACGCTCATTTTTAAAAGATGCATTTAATCCGAAGTCATGTCAGCTCTCTCCCCAGGGAGTAGGGCTGTCACTTTTTATTTGAACATGACGTGAAATATCCGTAGTCAAACTGTAAATAAACTATTCGGTTTTTAGTGCTGTGTAGCGCATTTCTACAGTCTATGATTAGTTTTATTTTATTGTTTGCCATCTCATTCAGTGCTACATGATCCAGGGCTCATGACCAAAGCAAGCCAATATAATAGCCAGTAGCCACAATGAGCCATATGCAGCCACCCTGTTTCGACAATCAGGTGACGTACAGAACGGCCAGCAGATAATTACGTCCCCAACTAATCTAAAATGTGGTGTCTTGAAATACTTTGGGTTCAACGACATAAAGTGACCGTTAAATATAATGTTAAAGAATGTATCTGTGGATAATTGTGGCTTTAATCGGTCGAAGTTGACTCCATTTCGTGGTGTCTCACGTAACTCAAAGCCAGGCAAGCTGAGGACAGGCGCTCTCTCTGTTCCATCGTCGTTATGGTAACCAAACAAGTCTTCTTCTGTCTAGGTTTGTTTGTAGGTTTAAGTGTTCTTCTTCTATGTGGTCCACCTACTGGAGGGGAGTGTTTACAGCAGTTCCGTTTCACACATGCGCAGTCTACGCGTCACTTTGACGCGCGGTCTTAAAATTCGGTCGACTCAAAGACGCGACGCATGCTGTAAAAATGACGCAAATCTCGTCACGCACTCACCAGTGCCGCGTGCGCGGGACGCAGACGCGGGAGCGTACCATACGCTTAAGAACACGGTCTCCTGACTGGGCACCAAAGAGCTCTTCTGGTGGTTGACCCTGAGCCCTAGCGCTGAGATATGCGCGACCACTGCAGCGGCATCTATGTGGGCCTGAGCCTCCGACTGGGAGCAGGTCAGCCAATCGTCGAGGTAGGGCAGAATACGTATTCCCTGTGCCTGCAATGGACCCAACGCCGCTGCTATACACCTGGTGAACACACGAGGCGCCAGCGCAATGCCAAAAGGTAGGACGCAGAACTGGTACGCCCGTCCCTCCAAGGCAAACCGAAGGAACTGCCTGTGATGTGGTGCAATCGGCATGAAAGTATGCATCCTTCAGGTCGATGGTTGTGAACCAGTCGCCCCCCTGAATGCTCTGGAGAACTTCCACAGTGCGCAGCATACGGAATTTCAGGACCTTGAGGTGGGCATTGAGAGGTCTCAGGTCTAGAATCGGGCGGAGACCGCCGTCCTTCTTGGGAATAATGAAATACGTTGAGTAAAACCCACCTTCTTGTGTCTGCCTGTCGACTGGCGTAATGGCCCCCTTTTCTAAGAGAGCGTTGATCTCCTGTCTCAGGGCTAGGGCCTTCCCTGGGTTGCTCACGATGGTGGTCTTGACCCCTCTGAAGCTTGGCGGTCGGCGTCGAAATTGGATGCTGTAGCCCCCTGACAGGGTTGCCAGCACCCAGGGGTCTGATGTTAATGTCTTCCAGCGTTCGAACTGCTGGCTGGAAAAACTGCCGACCGCCGGTGTGAAGCTGTCACCGTCTGCCCGCCCGCCCCCTCTGGTCTCTAGAGGGGCGACGTGCATCGGCTCTGGCGTCCTGTGCAGAGTGCGGGAGGTGGTGGAGCGGCGAAAGTCATACATCCGCTGTGGCTCCTGGCGGGCAGATGGCCATGCTGCAAGCGCTGGCGCCGGCCCCCTTGAGGTTGGAGCCCTGTGCCTGCTGTGCGGCCTGACCAAACAACTCCCCAGGGAGGACAGGGAGAGAGCGAAGTACCCTTCTGTCAGGCTCTGCTAGCGGAGACTGGGCCAGCCATATTTGGCGGCGGGCGAGGGTTAAATATGCCATTAGCCTACCAAGTTCTC
This sequence comes from Alosa pseudoharengus, assembly GCF_046254945.1. Classification (NCBI taxonomy): domain Eukaryota; kingdom Metazoa; phylum Chordata; class Actinopteri; order Clupeiformes; family Clupeidae; genus Alosa; species Alosa pseudoharengus. Next base: position 2,487,503 of record NW_027468685.1, read on the forward strand.
TGGTCATGTAGGCGAGGGCCTGGAGTGACGCGTCACTCAGCTCCTGAGACGATGTCTCGTCTGCCCCCTGGGACGTCTGGGCGAGGGCCAGCATCAGGTGGGACATCGAATTACCAATGCGTCCCATACGTGCTGCCGTGTCATAGCTTCTGACAATCAAGTCATCCGTGACACGGCACTGTGCCCGGGGGCAACGGGCATCAGGCCTAAGAGCCTCATTGGGAGACAGAACCAGGGCTGCCATTGATGGCTCTATGTTCGGCATGCTCTGCAGACCATAGTGAGCGCCCTGCATGGTCGCTAGCGCCCTGCAGTCCCTGGGGAGATGGGAAAGCCGTCTAGGGTCTGCCCAGCACCTCTGCAGCTCTTCAATATACGGGGCCGAGGGCGGCACCGCCAATGTGGAGGGATGCGTGGAGCCCCTAAAAAAGGCATTCTGCCTAGGCACGGCAGCTGGCGCCGCATCCAGCCCCAAACGGGCTAACGATGCCTTCAAAGCTGGCTGAATCGAAGGTTGACCAGCCTCTGACACTGCCCCTGTACTCTGACTGGCGGCGTGGGAGCTGGTCTGAGAGTCACGAGAGGCAGATTCGTGCGGCTCAGGTTCACCCAACTCTAAGCTCTCTGAAGCCCTGATAGAAAGCTCGTCCTGGCCCTGGGCCCTGACCGCCGGTGACAATGACGGCGGTGATAGCTCATCCTGCCAGGCTAAAGGGGTTTCAGCGAGAACACTGCCCTGCACACTCAACACCGGTGGTCGTAAGGCGGTGAGCAGAGTCTTGATCTGCTCAAACTCCTCAGCCATCTTCTCCACCTTAGAAGCTAAGTCGGCCTTCTGCTTCTTACCTCTAGAGGCTGTGTGTGAAGCCCCGTGTTGGCGCTTGCCAGGTCTCATGGCTGGCGCCACCTCTTGCCCCCCACTGCCCTGGGAAGTACCGGGCTGCTGATCCACCTGGGCTAGCCTAGCTGACCGCGCTGCCACACTGAGGCAAATGCAATTCATGCATGCCTCTTCAGTCAGCCCTTGCCTCAGGTGTTCAACCCCCAGGCAAGAGGGGCATACCGTGTGGCCATCCTCTGGCTCGAGGGGGGCCCGACAACCGGCACAGGACGAGTGCATGTCCAGCAAAGTGCCCTATGTAGCTAGGCGGGAGAACACCAGGCTGATCAAAGATAAAGCTGTAGCCACCGGCGAGTGCACCCTGGCTCTGACAGCTGTAAACAATAACAATCTCTGCAAGATGTTTAACTTAAACAATCTATAAATGATGTTGGCTTTGTCCCTTTACCGGAGCGAATATCACGCTGCCAAACATATATACACACAACTTAATCTAAATGGCGCACTTTGCCACGACTCGCCTGTAACAGGCAACTGAGAAAAGAAAACAATGTCTACGGCGAGAAACACCCGTCGACTGCAGCGAAACAAATCACCAACAAGTCGTGATAAACGTATAACTTACCTTAATTGAACCGGAGAGCTAGCCATCGAAAACCTCCGCCCGCGAGTCCGCGGCGAGAAACACCGCCTCGCAGAACTCAACGCTCCCCGAGCGAGGCCACTCAGCGCGAAGCAAGGTATCACGAATGGCTTTACCGGTTTGAAGAATTATAATGTAGACTAACGTAGTCTCTAGGAGGGTGAACCAGCTGGTCACAGCTCCAACCTCTGTGGGTAGCGAAACTCCAGCGTGTTAGTCCAACAACTGCAATCCTGCGTCAATCGCGAGAAGATTCAAGAGGTCACTTCCTGGGTCGACCTCTCTTTTGTGCTGGCGCACATCGATGACGTCACCCAGGTCACAGGTGACTTTGTTGTTACTAATACTCGACCTGCACGTTCGTGTGATGAATATCCATGTGCTGAAAGCACCGCCTCTGGCGGTCAGGAGAAACGAAATAGAACTACTGGTGTAGTAAGTCTGTAGGTTAACAGGCGGTAAGTTACATTTTCAGTTTTGTGTTTCTCTCTTTCTGTCTCTTTCTCTCTCTCTCTCTCTTTTCTTCTTGTTCACTCCATTCCTCAAATTCCATCCTCTCGTTTGTCTCTTACTGTCTCTGTCTCTCTATCACACACACACACACACACACACACACACACATATATACGCCATCACACACACTCAGCATTCTCCAGCAGCCTTTTCATGTTGGGGCGTCTCTTAGGCAACATCAATTAACCCCCATTCTGCAGCAGATAGCAGAGCTCAAGCACAGGCTGCCCCCTCACAGATAAGTACAGCAGCCACGCCACTGATATTTATTAACTTCATTAGGCCACACACACACACACACGCACACACACGCACGCACACGCGCACACCCGCGCACACACACGCACACACACACGCACACACGCGCACGCACGCACGCACACACACACGCACACACACACGCACACACGCACGCACGCACGCACACACACGCACACACACATGCACGCACGCACGCACACACACACGCACACACACACACACAGCCCTCATAGATAACTGCAGCAGCAGAGATATTTATTAACTTCATTAGGCAGGAGACGCGGATGCACACAGCAGCCTGATTGCAGCCAAATTCAATAAGCCAACATGGGGGGGGTCTTATCTTAAAGGTCTACGACTGGGAGTGTGTGTGTGTGTGTGTGAGCCAACATGGGGGGGTCTTATCTTAAAGTTCTACGACTGGGAGTGTGCTCTCGTTGCTAAGAGCGTGGGGGGGGGGGTTGTGCTGACACTGTGTGTGTGTGTGTGTGTTTGTGGTGTTTTTGAGTATGTGTGTGTTTGTGGTGTGTGTGAGTATGTGTGTGTTTGTGGTGTGTGTGAGTATGTGTGTGTTTTGAAGTGTATTCATGTATGTATACGTGTGTGCACTCTCCCTGCTAAGAGCAACGAATGGGAGTTGGGAGGTATAGGTGTGTCACGGTGTGT
>NW_027468685.1:2512926-2515426 GCF_046254945.1 Alosa pseudoharengus
GCTGCAGTACTAGTGAATGCCCAGCAGGGGGATCAGTGCTGACTGGGATTAGCTAGAGAAGATGCTAAACTAACTCAGGGCAATGTCCTCATAGGCCCGACTACACAACGCAACCGCAACACACACACACACACACTACAAGGCCCTGTGGAAAATATCTGTTATGGTGTCCTAATAGTGCAGTTAGTTTACTGATAACAAATTTACTCAAAAACAGTCAGGTATTCTGGGACAGACAGCCAGACACACACACACACACACACACACACACACACACACACACACACACACACACACACACACACACACACACACACACACACACACACACAGCCCTGCATTAAGTCCTTAACTCACCCCGGAGAACTTTGAGTTGATATCCAATCAGAGTATGCGACAATGCCTGCGGTGTTTCAATTATTAAGTGTGCTTGCAAAGCAGCACACTTATTGTTCTTCTTAAGTTTTATTATTTTTCCCGTCTCCCTAATTTTTTGTCAGCTCTAGTGCCTAGGCCCTTTGAGACAGAGACACCGTTCCAACTTTAAAATGTCCGGTCAATACCGGTGTAAGTTGCTAGCGAAGATGACGTCAGGTGGGCGTGTCGTTCATCCGCCACATTGGATTGAACAGAAAGCGAAACTAAATTTTCACAGGTCACAAATTTGGTCCGATAATGTACGCCACGAAACTTGACGTACATTATCCTTGGACCAAGCCTCACAAAAGTTAGCAGAAGGATTTTGGATTTTCGAAAGCGTTTGCCCGTCACAGCCAAACGAAATCGGCGGCGAAGCTCCGAAACAGGAAGTCGTCCATATCTCAGGAACACTGTGACATATCGATACCAAATTTTGCATTTGAACTCGGGACTCCAATGTAGTAAATATGCTGCTAAATATTTTTAATTTTACACCTTCAGTGTTTTCAATACGTTGACTATTCTGTGGCTGGGCACCACGAAATCAAAACCGGCCACCACACATTGATGTTCTATGTTGTAGGCCTGATAAGATAACATAATTTCATTGAGCTGCACTTTTTACTCATACAGCCTTTCCTCGCCCCGCCCGCTCTCTCTCGTAACGAGCCCACTGCTCCTCCTCTGCATGTGCATTTAACAAAATATTCACGATTGTTGAAGGATTGTTGTTGCCACATAGAAGCACTGCATAGAACACAGTGGGCTAAATTGCTATTAAATCCGCTTAGCATCGTGACCATGCTGCGCAAATTTGTTCAAAACCGCTGCATTAAAGTTAAAGCTCTGCTAAGGTCTTATCACAACATAGTACATTGAGGAGACTAAACGAAGTTAAGTTACAGTATGCAATCAAGCAGTAGCCCTATCTCAAAGCTAACGTTAGAATACTGTTTGGATGTCAAGTTTAGCATGCTTACTTGTAGCTGCTTGTATTACTCGTGCAGGGCTCATTTTATTGACTCTGTTTGCAAAATCCCGATGGAAATGGAAAAGTGTTTTCCAAGACTCAAAAGTGCTTGTCCAAAGGAGAAGTACGAACTGTTATTTGAACTAACTACGTTATGAATTGCATACACACATCAGCAGCCTTTTAACTGTGTTAATGTTAATTACAAGGATTCCCACACGAACGTCTTAAAATGACAGGCACTCAATTAGACATACACTAGCCTACTGAACTTTATTGAATGCTACCTCTGATTAAGAATGCATTACTTTGCACTTGTAGTTACTTGCACTTCAGTCTTTTATTTTGGAATCTTAAGAGCAATAAACATATATTGCAATGTTAAAGAATTCATGTTTTTTCATTCAGATATGTAAATAAACATGTATAAGTTGCTATTAGTGAATTAATGGGGAGATAATCGATAATTGAATCGAATCGAATCGGACTGAAAAAATGAATCGTTAGATTAATCGATGCATCGAAAAAATAACCGCTAGATTAATCGTTTAAAAAATAATCGTTTATCCCAGCCCTACTGTCCACGCCTTGTCGTTTTAAAGTCGGGATTTGAAATGTTTGCGCAATTATAGCCTATTCTATGTAGAAGAGTTAAACGGGAAATTTGAGATAGGCCTTGTCAGCAACAGACAGGTTTGTTTATAAACAGGGTTGGAATTATAGCGCAAGCCTTTGAAGATCTCCATATGGATAAAACTTAGGCTACAACCAGGTAAGGAGTTTAGCACGTATCCAGAAATATTTTTTATAAGAAATTATTTATAGGCATAGGTTAGGCCTACAGTAAGTCTGTAGGCTATGGGATGGATAGCCCATCTGAATGTTTTTGGATGCCGCCTGTGATTTATTATTTTTGGGCATAGCTACGGTATAGGCTAAATCAAGGGGAAATAATGAGTACAACTATTCTAAGGTAAAGTCCACAAAAATAGACTTGATAGGCCCGCCAAACACTGCCGGAACTTTAAGAACGAACGATATTTTGCGTTCCGAACCGGTTCAGGACCGATATGTTTGTGGCGGAACGCATGCAAGAACGAAAACGTTAAA
>NW_027468685.1:2530426-2532926 GCF_046254945.1 Alosa pseudoharengus
GTGTGTGTGTGTGTGTGTGTGTGTGTGTGTGTGTGTGAAATCACAGAGCTCTGCAGTGTGAGTGTGTGTGTGTGTGTGTGTGTGTGTGTGTGTGTGTGTGTGTGTGTGAAATCACAGAGCTCTGCAGTGTGAGTGTGTGTGTGTGTGTATGTGAGTGTGTGTGTGTGTATGTGAGTGTGTGTGTGTGTATGTGTGTGTGTGTGTGTGTCACTCACAGCGCCTCTTACCTGTGATTTTTTGGGCTCAGGTGACATCTCCTGCGGGATGAATTTGATTGGTCCCTTCACCTGCCGTCTGGAGCGCTTGGTGCCGTCGGGCAGCGTCTCCATGGCGATGTCTGCCTCATCACTGCTGGCCTGGTCGCACTCCGAGCATTGCCTAGGCGACAGGGGAGGGAGTGTGTGTGAGTGTGTCTATTCAGCCTTGATATAGAACAGATGAACTGTTCAGAAGGAGACTGGGGCTAACACTTAACTATAGCTAAACACCAAGACCACTACATTACTAATAGACACACACACACACACACACAATACGCAAGGACAACGCACAAACAACACTCTCAACACACACAGAAAGTACACACGCACGCACGCACGCACGCACGCACGCACGCACGCACGCACGCACGCACACACTCACATGCACACGCACATGCACACACACACACACACACACACACACACACACACACACACACACACGCGCAAACAAAGTACACAGACATACACACACGCAAACAAAGTACACACAGACCCCCTCCTGAACACATTGCATCATTCAGAAATGATTTGTAATTTTCTGCACCTTCCCCCTGCTTTTGTGCTTGGATTAGGAGAATTACTGAGAGCTCCCAAGCAGGAAACAAATAACTACAAACACACACAGGTAGATACACAAAGAACCAATAACACAACTGAGGGAAAGCAACATTCATTTAGCGATGGCACAAAGCCAGCCAAATTATAAACTTGCACAAACTCTCTCTCTCACTCACACACACGCACACACACACACACACACACACACACACACACACACACACACACACACACACACACACACACACACACACACACACACACACACACACACACACACACACACACACACACACACACACACACACACACACACACACACACACAGAGAAAACAGCCAAGACACTGTCTCTTGCAAGTGAGGTGGGTCCATGCTGCACACACACACCTCATCAGTAGCTGTTGTTGGTCTTCTTGGGCATGCGTGTGAGAGGTGAGTCAGGGCAGCACACACACACACACACACACACACACACACATACACACACACATGCCAAGCTGTTCTTGGTCTTCTTGGGCATACGTGTGCGAAGAGGGTCGAGGCAGCCCACACACACACACACACACACACACACACACACACACACACACGTCTCACCAGTAGCTGTTCTTGGTCTTCTTGGGCATGCGTGTGAGAGGTGGGTCGAGGCAGCCCAGGTGGTAGTGCAGTTTGCACGTATCACACAGCAGGAGCAGATGCTGGTCCTGATTCTTCTTACAGATGCCGCAGCTGCGCGCACACACACACACACACACACGTAAAGCACAGCAGGCAGGCTGTATGAATGTGTGTATATGGTGTGTGTGTGTGTGTGTGTGTGTGTTACCTGTACAGAACAGCGGGCAGGCTGTGTGTGTGTGTGTGTGTGTGTGTGTGTGTGTGTGTTACCTGTACAGAACAGCGGGCAGGCTGTGTGTGTGTGTGTGTGTGTGTGTGTGTGTGTGTGTGTGTGTGTGTTACCTGTACAGAACAGCGGGCAGGCTGTGTGTGTGTGTGTGTGTGTGTGTGTGTGTGTGTGTGTGTGTGTTACCTGTACAGAACAGCGGGCAGGCTGTGTGTGTGTGTGTGTGTGTGTGTGTGTGTGTGTGTGTGTGTGTTACCTGTACAGAACAGCGGGCAGGCTGTGTGTGTGTGTGTGTGTGTGTGTGTGTTACCTGTACAGAACAGCGGGCAGGCTGTGTGTGTGTGTGTGTGTGTGTGTGTGTGTGTGTGTGTGTGTGCGTTACCTGTACAGAACAGCGGGCAGGCTGTGTGTGTGTGTGTGTGTGTGTGTGTGTGTGTGTGTGTGTTACCTGTACAGAACAGCGGGCAGGCTGTGTGTGTGTGTGTGCGTGTGTGTGTGTGTGTGTGTGTGTGTGTGTTACCTGTACAGAACAGCGGGCAGGCTGTGTGTGTGTGTGTGTGTGTGTGTGTGTGTGTGTGTGTGTGTGTTACCTGTACAGAACAGCGGGCAGGCTGTGTGTGTGTGTGTGTGTGTGTGTGTGTGTGTGTGTGTGTGTGTTACCTGTACAGAACAGCGGGCAGGCTGTGTGTGTGTGTGTGTGTGTGTGTGTGTTACCTGTACAGAACAGCGGGCAGGCTGTGTGTGTGTGTGTGTGTGTGTGTGTGTGTGTGTGTGTGTGCGTTACCTGTACAGAACAGCGGGCAGGCTGTGTGTGTGTGTGTGTGTGTGTGTGTG